>NC_052032.1:7218430-7422354 GCF_015832195.1 Motacilla alba alba | reverse complement strand
AGCCCTGTGTCCTCACTCCTCCCCTGGCTTCTCTGGGCTTGTGCTGGGGTTGTCCCTGGATGTGCTGGGGCTGCAGCAGCTTTTGGCAGCGGGACATTGGGTTTTGGCTTCCACTTGACAGCTCAGGAGTGGGAAACACCCAATCCAAATCCCGCTGACAGCTGCCTTTGTAATTCAGATGGTGTGAGCTCCCAGGGAACAGCTGTGAGCATCGGGCCCTTCACCTGGAGGCATAGAGGAGCTGTTTGGGAGGACAGGGCTAGTTTGGGTGTATTGAGGAGCTGTTTGGGAGGACAGGGCTGGTTTGGGTGTCTTGAGGAGCTGTTTGGGAGGACAGGGCTGGTTTGGGTGTATTGAGGAGCTGTTTGGGAGCACAGGGCTAGTTTGGGTGTCTTGAGGAGCTGTTTGGGAGGACAGGGCTGGTTTGGGTGTATTGAGGAGCTGTTTGGGAGGGCAGGGCTGGTTTGGGTGTATTGAGGAGCTGTTTGGGAGCACAGGGCTGGTTTGGGTGTCTTGAGGAGCTGTTTGGGAGGGCAGGGCTGGTTTGGGTGTATTGAGGAGCTGTTTGGGAGGACAGGGCTGGTTTGGGTGTATTGAGGAGCTGTTTGGGAGGACAGGGCTGGTTTGGGTGTATTGAGGAGCTGTTTGGGAGGGCAGGGCTGGTTTGGGTGTGACAATCTTGGTAGTGTCTGGCTGTGATGTTGGTGACAGGGAAATACAGTGCTGACCTGACACGAGGGGGCTTCCTCTCCTCCCTGCCAGGAAAGCAGCACCCAAAAATCTCCCTTAATAACCCCTTTCTGCTCATCCTTCTCCCTTTAGGCTCCCGTGTGCATTGCTCAGAGAGTGAGGGGTTTTTCTTTCATCACAGGGCCCTCCCAGCACTTCTCCTTCCCATACTGGAAACCGAGCGTGAGTTAGAAACTGCAACCCAGCGAGGAAGGAGGGGCAATGTGGTTTGTGGTGCCAGAGCCTGGGCTGGCCGAGCACAGCAGCTGGGAGGCACTTCTGGGGGCTCTGGGGAGAGGAGCTGCTCCAGTCCTGGGGGGCCTGGCAGTGTTGTGGTCGTGGCTCGGGGAGCCCCTGACCAGGGGGATCCTGCCTGGGCAGTCCTGGAGCTGTCTGGAAGCAGGAAATGGAGGCTAATCCCTCCCCACCCAGCTGTGTGCAGAGCAAGAGGGAATCAAAAGCAGCTGAAAATCCCGGATTTCCCTTTCTGTTTGGCGGAGAGGGATGCGGGAAGCACAGGGGAGGAGACAGACAAGTTAAGTGGGAGCAGCTCCACCTTTTCCCGACGCCTCTGCACCCACAGCCCCTGGGGGGAACTGGCCCTCCCAGCCCTCCCCAGCTATTTATTTATCTATAATCGAAGACCTGGCTGCTGCCGACAGTCCAGCTGGCCTCAGAATGGCACCGGACCCCGTCTGAGACCTGTGACACAATTCCACTCCCAGGGGCTCCCGAGTGCCAGCTGTGCCCTGGCACACCCGCCCTGCGAAGGAGCTTTGTCAAAGGTGACTCTCAGCTGGGGCCGGGGCAAGGAGGGCGAAAGGGAAGCTCCCCAGGGGTTTGGCTGTTGTGAGAGATGACTCAGTGCATGCCCTGGCTGGGTGGCACCGTCTGTGCCACCGTGTTACGTGGCCACGTGTCATGGAAACCCTGACGCTGCTCGGTGCCCGCGTGGCACGAGTGGCATTGGGAAACGAACCCTCCATGCGTTTCAGGGCTGATCCTCACTGCTGGGGTTAAAGAGTCACCCTGCAATGGTGCTGGCAGCTCAGGAGGGGATGGATCAGGCCGTGCCCTCTGTGCCACGGGAGGCAAAGAGGGGGGAAGCTCCTCAGGGCCCCAGTGCAGTGAGAGGCTGGGTGATCCCCTCGGGGGGCAGCTTGTCCCGCTGTCTGCCCCCTGACCCCACTGCAAGAGCTCAGGTCATGTTTCCTCACTGGTTTCCCTGCAGTTAGGGGAGCCAGAAGAGCTTAAAATCTAATTTCCTACCAAAGTCAGGCTGCTGCTGTCACGGTGTCCCTCTGGCTGTGCCCTCTGTCCCCAGATGACTTCTGAACCCGTCGACCTGTGCAGGTCTGGCTGAGGGCTCGCAGATAATTAAGTCTATGCAGAGATGATGAAATGAGATGGCTGAGAGGAGAAAAAGAATCTTGTAAATGGCCCAAAACATCTGTAGCATGAGTTCATGTATTATTAGACACCAGCAAATCCACGTGGGAGATGCTTCTTACAAACACTTAACCGCAAAAACATTTTCGTTCTCGGTTCGTGCATTTTTAGGCACCAAAAGCAGTCTTGAGACACAGAACCATAGGAAGCAACACAAGTAGTTTCAGTGCTCATGGGATAACCTTTTATTTTAATAAAACCTGAAATTCTTTTGGCTCTCAATGTGACTCCCAGAGCCAAGGCTTGAAGGAAAAACAACATAAATCATGGCCTCGAAAGTAAAGAGTTGGGAGGGTCGGCAGCACTGTGGCCGGGCTCAGCCGTGGTGTGACTTGGTGGCACTTGATGGGCTTGTTGATATTTCTGAGGGGACAAACCTGGCCCTCAGCTGCTGGCACATGGTATTGTTTGGGAGAGCACTGCTCCTCCAAGCCAAAACCCCCACAACGAAAAGAGTTCTGCTGGCCATGGAGAGAGGCCCTGGAGTAACTTCCCCCTCTCAAACAATGCGGAGCGGAAACGTTTCAAAGTGGTAATTACCAAAGGGAAAATAATTTTTTTTTTTAAACATCCTTTGCCTGAGCGCCTAACAATACCTGGGAATACTGAAAGACTTTTCCAATCCTTAATTGACTTTTCAGCCATGTCACTGTTTGTTTCATCTCTGCAATAGCCAGCTCGGGGCTGGGCAGTGAAACTTTCCCTTTCCAGCTCTTGCCAGCCCCTTTTCCCGACTCTCACGTGGCCAGCACCAGTAAGTGTGTGCTCAGGCTGTTACAGCAGAATGTTTTCATGTCCCCTCACAGCATCCCTGCCCAGCCCGTGGTGAATTTGGCCCAGGTGACTTGGCAGGGGCTGTGCAGTGTCAGCACCAGGGCGTGCTGGCTGCTGGTCCAGCTGCCGGACGTCTCTGCTGCTGCTGCTCGTCCTGCAGCTCCTCTCCCTCATCCCTGAGGCTGTTCTGGCCCTCTGGCTCCTCTCTTGGCTTTCAATCACATCAGCTCTTCACTCTGCTGGAGCCTGGCTCCAAGGTTTCACTCCTCACTTCAGATCAAGCTTTCCTGCAGCCTCCCGACGTGTCTGGGCTTTGATTTATGCTTTCCCTGACGTTTGTGCGGTCAGAGGAGATACAGGACCATTGTTGGAACATCCTTTTCATATCCCCTCTTAAGGGGCTCTGTTCCTGTTGAACTGGGTTTCTTGTTTTCAGCAATCTCAGTTATTTATTGGTGTTATTAATATTGTGTGTGTGTAAGTTTGCTGTTGCTGTGTTTATCCCCAAGATCCGGCATTTAAATCCGTTCCACCTTATTCCTATACTGAGATAACTCTGCAAATCTGTTTTCTTTTCCTACCTGTATCTCTTCAGATCAACTCAGCACCTTACAACCTGTTTGGGTCCATTTTCAAGCTGGCCTTTGGATATACTATAATCTTGTGCAAGCTATCAACCCCATGTGCTTCTTCCCTGTGCCTGTGCTGTGGCATCGCTTTTCTCTTGGACTTCTCAGCAGCTCTGTGGCATCACTCCCTCCCCTGTGTGTGTCCAGGCACGTCCTTCCAGCAGCAGGGCAGCACCTGGTGCTGGGCAGGTTCAGGGAGCTGAGTCTGTGCTGGGGTGGTGACACAGCCTGCATCCCTGTCCCCAGGGGAGCAGCAGTGTGGGGTCACAGCACGTCCCCAGGGACGCCCTGCATGTGCTGGCACCTGGGCAGGGGGCAGGGGGAGCCTCTCCTGGTCTTCCCTAGCCCAGCAGAGCCAGTGGGAATAAAACTGGAATAAAGCAGGAATAAAACTGGAATAGAGCAGGACTAAAACTGGAATGAAACTAGAATAAAACTGGAGTAAAGCTGGAATAAAGCAGGAATAAAGCTGGAACGAAACTGGAATAAAGCTGGAATGAAGCAGGAATAAAGCTGAAATGAAACTAGAATAAAACTGGAATAAAGCTGGAAAAAAGCAGGAAAAAAGCTGGAATTAAGCAGGAATAAAGCTGGAATGAAGCAGGAATAAAACTGGAATGAAGCAGGAATAAAACTGGAATGAAGCAGGAATAAAACTGGAATAAAGCAGGAATAAAGCTGGAATAAAGCTGCCCTGTTGCTCTCCTGGCTGGATGCACGGGCCAGTCCCAATTCCCCATCTGTAGGCACAGGTGAGGTGGGTGTACCTGTCCCTGCAGCAGCACAGCCCACCAGGCTGGAGCTTGGCCTGGGGTAGGAGCTGAGGAGGAGGAGGAGGAGGAGGAGGAGGAAGAGCTGCTCTGCCAAGCAAAGTTTCCCTGTTATCCACTGGGATTTCTCAGTAGATCAGTTTCCAGAGCCTCTTGTTTCTGGGGTTCTCCTTTTACACGACTCAGCTGAACGTGTCATTCTGGCTGGTTGTCGTGGGTGGAAAATTGTACTGCCTGCCCTTGGATGTGTTTTGGAAAGGTGAGCAGAGCCAGAGCCTTGCTCTGCTCTGTATCCACCCAGGTGGTGGATGTGTGTTTCCAATATAAAATGAAATCTCACCATTTCATCGGATTTTTCTGGCAGATGAGAAGGAACAGCTTGATTTCAGAACTGAGTTTCCCTTATCCCGAGCGGCTACACCTATTCCCACCTTTCCCTGAAAATTTTTGTGGCTCCATAACCTTTCCCCTCTTTTCCACCAGTGGTTTTCCTTTCCCTGGCTCTTCTGCAGAGAAGCCAAGCAAGCAAGGATGGAAATTACAATAACGGAGCACCTGGGAGCCTTGAACCCGCCACACACTGATTGCTAAGCAACAGGGAGAAATGTTTTTCCTGTTTTCCTTTTGCTCGCCGGCACCTTAGATGGTATTTGTTAAAAGAGCCGACTGAAGCATTCTGGCCAAAGGTGATAGCGAGATAAAAGCTGATTTAAAGACAAACAGCTCAAGAAATAATGGTCCTTAGCGCAGGAGCTCTGCTGTGTTTGCAGCCTGCTGAACTCTGCGCTCTGGGGAGAGCCACGTGGGAGAAGGGAAAACGCTGCCACCAGGAGCTGCAGCTTCCTCCTGCTCTGGGGGTGTCCCTAAAACTCCCTGGGTGTCTTGTGATCACGAGCTTTGGTCCCTGCATCCCCCTGCCAGCAGTGCCCTGCCAAACGCCCTGAGGTCTCTCGGTGCTTTTCACACCTTGGGCCCAGCTGTCCTCAGCTTTTTTGGGCACATTTTGATATTAATAACAGTGTCTTGCCTCTTATTTTTCTTCTTTGCTGTGAAGGAATCCAGGTGCCTGCTTGAAGTGTGCTGGTTGCTTCTTTCTGAGAAAGTGGCTTGATCTCCCCCCGCCTCACACGTCGGCCTTGTTCTGATGAGCTTTTAGAGGTCAGAAAGTTTGGAAAACAGATGTTTGTGTCGTTGCTTGCTGCCCTAATGGAAGCTCCTCAAATACTTGATAAATTGCCTGGAGAAGAGAAGGTTTGGGGCAATCTTAGCATCCCAGAGCATGAAGTGGCTTCAGGAGAGCTGGCGAGGGATTTTTGTGCAAGGCTCTGGAGTGACAGGACAAGGGGCAATGGCTTTAAAAGGAAGGAGAGTGGATTTAGATTAGATATTAGGAAGAAATGTGCCCTGTGAGGGTGGTGAGGCCCTGGCACAGGTTTTCCAGGGAAGCTGTGGCTGCCCTGGATCCCTGGAAGCGTTCCAGGCCAGGCTTGGAGCACCCTGGGCTCGAGGAAGGTGTTCCTGTGCATGGCAGGGGTTAACGAGACCATCTTGAAGATCCCTTTCAACCCAAACCTGTTGGAATCTAAAAAACCCAACCCCCCAAAAATCTGTGATTCCGCTACGGCCGAGGGAGTGGTGTAAGGAGTAGGATGGAGGAGAAATATTCCTGCAAGCTCTTGAATCTCCAAGGCTTTTGGAATAATTGCTGAGCTTCAGGAGCCGGCAGCCTCGGCGGGAGCTGCCGTAGCCCAGCTGCGCACACGGGCTGCAGGAAATGAAACACAGAAGGGCTGGATGGAGACTTTTAGATCCTGATTGCCCAGGGATTTGCTGTGCTTCCTCTGCTAGGAACTGACAGTAATTAGGGGCTTGCCTGGCCGTGTTAATGCTTGGTGTGGAGGAGAGCTGTGCTCCCAAATTAACCCGGCTGCCCATGTGAGCCGAGGGGAGCAGGGGGTGCTGCAGCTGGCACAAGGGGCACAAAGGACAGGAGAGCCTGAGCCAGCCTTCCTCCCTGCCAGCACAGAGTTCACCGTGCCTGATCTGTCAAAAACAGCCCAAAACCTGGAGGCAGAGTGATCCAACTGCCCTGGATCTGAAATACTCAGCAGAGAATCTCCCAAAATCCGTGCCTGCCGTAAGCTGTGGCATGTGGTGGGTGGCTCTCATCTAAGACCTGGTTAAATCAGGGCATTGATCATGCTGGGAGTGAGAATTGGGTCTGTGAGGGTCTGTTGGTCCCCAAATCTGGGGGGACCCAATCTCACGTCTCTGTACAGATTGTATGAACAGAGTAGTGACATTGTTTTCCCTTCTTGCTCAAGCTTTCCCCCCCATCCTTAAGTAGAAGAGATAGTACTGGTTGTTTACATAATAATAATAATAATAATAATAATAATAATAATAATAACCTTCCAGCTGAGCCTGGGCAGTGAAAACAAAAGTCTTTTCCAATTAAAATTGGAATGCCCAAAAGATTTTGATCTAGCACTTAATGCCTAACCTCCAGTTGGTAATTCTTGTAACTAGGTAGCACTTTTCCTCTAAAATGCCTTATAAACAGCAAGAAAAAGGGCTTCCCCAGCTGCACAATAGCAGGAAGTGCTAAGGGCTCCATGTCAGAGCCTGACACAGACTCGCCTTGTGAGCTGGTGCCAGAGCTGGGACAGAGGCCGGATAATGTCGCAACTCCCACATAAAGCAGCCCAGTTCCCCTCGGAGGCTGCTGGTTTGGGTCCTGGGTCCCTCTCTGGTGCATCAGTGAGAGCTGGAGGTGTGTGGTGCTCCAGAGGGGCTCAGGTAGAGGTGGTGAGGGTGATTCCTGCCTTCTCTGCTCGGGACTGAGATCAGCTCTTTGCAGCTCTTGGCATCGGTGCTGCTGCGGTTTCACTGAGGCTCAAAGGGAATGTGGGTTTGTTGGGGTGCTGGCAGGGCCCTGGGGGTGCTGGCAGGGCCCTGGGGGTGCTGGCAGGAGCACTGGATTGTTTGCAGGGAGCTGATGCCAGGCAGGAGCAACTCCTGTGGGAGTGCTTACGAGCCACGTTTTGGGGTGGGCAGCCTCACTTGATGGCAAAAAAAGCCCCACTGAGCACAGGAACTGGATCACTGTGAGTTTTGCCCTGTAGGAAATGTGCTGGAAAGCCCCACTCAGCAGCAGAGCAGGGAGATGGAAGCAAAGGAGGCCTGGAGGATGTAGCTGAGGGAATGCTCAGACACCACTTGCTGGGAAGAGACAACTCAGGGTCCAGGCTGAGCCCAGTTATTAACTGAGGTCTGAATCTGCAGGTCCTGACTATAATCGATTGACCCAAATTGATTCCCAAACCAGAAAACTGGCTTATAGTTTCCAAAAGTTTCTCTGTGTTACCCTCTCCACGTTCCTGGCCCTGCAGGAAAGGCTGGAGACTGCAGCAGAGGAGCAGAGCTGCTCCGGTGTTGGCCGTGTGGGTTTGTATTCATCCAGAGCTGATTTCAGAGTGGTGGAAAGACAAAACTTGGTGGATTTCTCACAGCACCCAATTCCTGGGCCTGCCAGAGTCGACGGGACATTTACAGATGCCATGGAAAAGCTCAGTGTGTTGTGAAAAGTTTCTGGCTGAGTTTGCCAAGTGCAAATGGACAGTGTATTTTTTTAATGAGTCACTCAAGCATTGATCGTTCTCTTAAATCCCTGAAGTCACGTGCATGTCAATGAATCACATTTTGCAACAATTTCTCCACCTTCAAGGATTCTGGAGGGAAACCTGAGGCTGTGATCCTGCCTGTTCCCTTTCACCTGCGTGCTTAGAGGCAAATAAGAAGCCCTGAAAAGTTATTTGTTTTGAATCTCATGATTTTTCAAGAGCCTTGCCCCTGACGGCTGAGTGTTTGGGGTTAGCTACGCAGAGCAAACATCCTGAACTTGGGCTCCTGACCCTGCTTTGAGTGTTTTGCTTTTCAGACCCAGAAGGTTCCCAAGAGATGAGAGAGGAAACTGAGTGGCTATTTTTAAACCCCTGCAGTTGCCTTCCTGCCTTATATTATTTATTATCCATTATCAGAAGTGTTTTTCCCCTGAAACCATCTTTAGTGGTCAACCGAGGGACGGTGAAAATTGCCCAACAAACAGAGCTGCATCTTCCTGCAGAGGTCAGACGAAGCTGGAGGCTCTGGGAGGGCTGGAAATGAGTGCTGCTGTTGTTTGTTGTGTGCATTCGAGCCCTGCCAAGCGATTCCAGGGGTGGGCTGCGATTTCTCGGCCCTAAGACTCCAGCGTGAAGCAAAGCAGAGTCTCCCTCTGAAATATTTCACAGCCCGGAGAGGCAACGCTGATTTCTGCTGGAAAGCAGGTCCCTGCCTCTGATTTCAGCACATCTCTGCCTCTGATTGCAGCGTGTCCTGAGCAAAGTGATGCACAGCACCGAGTTTCACAGCACATCTTGCAGGGCCACGTGGTTCCTGCGTGACGTGTCAGTGGGGCTGGGGACACCTCTGCAGGAGCAGCATCACATCCTTCTGCGGTGGAGAGAGCTCCACTGACCCACCTGGCACTGCAGGGGGAGCCGGGCAGGGATCAGGGCTGGATCTCCGTGCCTGGGCAGGCTTAAAGTGTGCGTTGCCCCCAAAGATGTGGGGCTGCCACGGGCAGTGCAAGGCCCTGCTGCTGGGCTGGGTCCCCTTTCCCAGGATGTCCAGGAAGTCCCCTTTGACCTCTTTGGCTCCAGATAAAGCAGGACAATAGCCCACGTTGTCCTGGCTCATCCTTCTGCCTGGTAAACTTTCCAGTTGGAAGCCTATCACAGCCTGGCAGCTTTGTTAATCCCTTCCTGCCCGGGCAGGAGCTGCTGGTGCCCCGGGCAGAGCTGGACATGTAAGCCTTGGCTCCATCCTCCCTGCAAATAAAGCTGCAGGGCTGGAAGGCCCTGGGAGGCCGATGTTATTTCAGCTGCAGAGGGAGCTGAGGCATGAAAATCCAGGTTTTGGTGGTGTCAGCAGCACTGCCCCGACCCTGGGATGCAGTTTCTTGAGCAGTGTGTGAGGAGGGAAGGGGAAGAGCAGGGGAGGGCTGGAGCACGCAGTGCTCAGCACAGGGGGCTGATGAATGACAAACAGCTCTGCCCGTTTCTCTCCTCCTCTGAAAACAGAATTATGTCGCAGGGGTTCTCTAAAGTGGGATCTGCAGCCCTGCTGTCCCCCAGGCTCATTTTGCTTTCCCAGAGTCCCTGCTGGGCCGAGAGCAGGTGCCCTGGCCCCTAATCCCCCCTTTGCCTGTGCATGGAGGGCTGGCACTGACTCCCCGCGGGTCACATCCCTCCATCCCGCAGGGGATGTGACCGTGTCACGAAGCCCAGCTGTGGCCAGCGAGGGGCTGAGCTCACGGGCTGAGATAATGCTCGGGTGAAACCACGGGCTGGTGTATTCCCGCGCTGGCAATTAACACCTTTCCTTTGCGCGTGAACCCCAGGTGCTTCGCGAGCACCCGGTGGCACAAAGACCCTCTCCCACAGCCGTTGTCACCTGTGTCACTTATTCTCCCTCCCATCAACGCTAACACCCCGGTGTTCCCCCACCCAGCCGAGGCTGGAGCTCCGGCCACCCCACCCCGCAACCCCCCGGCATCCTCCTCCCTGCCACCGCCCCTTTGCGCGGCCTCGGGGCTTTTCACGTCCCCGTCCCCCCTCCCCGAGGGGGCCGAGCCGCGCCGGGCCGGCCCCCGGGGGCGGGCGGAGGCTGCGGGAGGAAATCCAGAGCCAGTTTTACAGCCGAGCCGGCTCCGTCCCGGCCCCGCCGCCCCGTCAGGCCGCTCTTTCGGCGCCTGCCCCGCTGCTGCGGGCGCTCCCGCACCGCTCCGCTGCCCCCCGAGCATCGCCCCCACGTCCCCGCTGCGGCTCCCCGGGCAGCCGGGGGGGCTGGCGGGGCCGGCGGAGGGTTGCGGAGCCGGGGATGCGGCGGCCCCGCCGATGGTGAGCCGCCGCCGGGCCCCGCCGCACCATGTCCCCGCCGGCCCCGAGAGGATGTTCGAGGGCTGCCGGCGGGCGAGGAGCCTCTGGGGCGGCGTCAGGCTGGAGGTGGCCGGGGAGAGCAGCCCCGTGGTGCTGCACAGCTTCACGCAGCTCGATCCCGACCTGCCGCCGCTGGAGGTGAGTGCGGGGTGCGGGGTTTTGGGGGGGCTCCGCCTCGCCGGCAGCGCGGAGTTTGTGGGCATCCGCGGAGTGTTTCGCAGATTTCTGTTGCGTAGAATCGCGGAGCGGTTTGGGTTCGAAGGCAGCGTAAAGATTATCTTTCCCCACCCCTGCCAGGGGCAGGGATGCCTTCCACCAGCCCAGGCTGCTCCAAGCACCGTCCAGCCTGGCCTGGAGCGCTTCCAGGGATCCAGGGGCAGCCACAGCTGCTCTGGGCAGCCTGTGCCTCCAGGGATGGTGCAGCTTTTCTTCTTCCCCGTGCCGGTGCCTCACCACCCTCACAGAGAATAATTTCTTCCTAATACCTAAATCTACCATCCTTCAGCTTAAATCCTACCGCTCCATGCCCTTACAAAAGTCTCAGCAGCCTTCTTGCAGGCCCCTCTAGGTGCTTTAGGTGTTTCATTTTGTTCAGCAAACGGGTGCCCCTGCTTGGCTTTTCTTCCTGGGAGTCCCGGTGCCCCTGGGGACTGGCAGGCAGCTGCCAGGCTCTGTAGGGAGAAACCAGATGCTCTCCCTCCAGGCGCGCAGGGAAAGGGGCAGATTGTAAAAACTTCGGGCTTTTAATATTTTATTTGAGACTTTGGCAGTGGGAGGCAGGAGTCTGCTCAGATCTGAGCTGTTTGTAAAGGCTTCAGGCTTGTCCAAACCACAAAAGCGTCCTCTGGGAAGGTTACGGGCATTGGGAGGACTTTCCTGGAGGATGCAAAAATATTTGTGCTTGTTTGGATTCGACCTCGGGTGGCTCAGAGTCAGGCTGGTCCCAGCGAGGCCCGAGTGCTTTGTTGATGGCAGTTGCATGTGGAGGCACCCGAGATAATCTGAGTCAGGGCCTTTTATCTTAGTAATGGATGATCGTCCCGGTGCGGTGGGAGTGTCGCTGATCGGGAGCAAACGGTGTGTCAGGAGAGCTCAGCGAGAGGAGGATTTCGCTGTTCAGAGGTCGCAGCCCTGGCGGCGCAGGGGTTAATACCAGCGAGGGTCAGCGAGTCTGGCTTTGCTGGGATTTAGAGCCAGCTGCAGATGTGCTGCTCTGGATGCTTCCCGCTGGAATGGGGGCGGTGGAGGGGGGGAATCACCACTAAAGCCTCTCTCGTTGCTGTGCAGATATCCGCCGAGGGCAGCCAGGGCTTCAGGGAGGGCACTGCCTCCTTCTCCCGAACAATCAACCCCGCAACCTGCGATGGAAAGTGCGGGTCAGGGAGGGATGAGCTCAGGCTCCGGCTGTTCCGCTTCACCCTGGCCTGGTGGCAGAGCTCGTCAGCTCTGGGAGAGTTCATGAAAGCTCCATCCAGCTCGTTTTCCCCCCCTCTCCCCTCCCCGCTCGTCTCTCCTGGGGGTGGGCGTACTGACATGCTTTGGAGGGAGTGCATCATCTGGTTCGTGTTATGCCTGGCAGGAAGTCCAGCCTCGGCCCGCGGCGCTCCGGGAGGCGCAGGGGCCGCGCTTTTGGCAGGGAGAGCAGGAGCAGGGAGGGGGGAAAAGAGGGAAAAGAAGGGGTGATGCAGCGTGCTGCTCCTCTCCTCCCAGGGGACAGCCTGCCTGGCACGCTGTGCCCCGGCTGGAGGAGGCTCTGGAGTCGAGGGGGGCTTTGGAGCATCCTGGGTGATGTGGGAAAAGCGATGGGGCTGAGGGAGGCTTTGCATGGCCCTGAGCAAACCCCTGCTCACCTGAGTATGGCACGGGCACAGCTGCCAGCCAGGGCTGCTCCCGAGCTGCCTGTGCCCGCATCTCTGCCCTGGGCTGTGCTGGGGAATGGTCAGAGCTTTCCCTCGAGCTTTCCTCCCAGTCCTGAACAGAGAAATTCCTTCCTTTTATTTTTTCCTGTTTCCAAGGGATGGTGAGAAAAGGGGCAGCCCAGAGGGGTGCACCGTGACCCGTGGCCTCCTGAGCAGCTTTGGGATGCACAGGGTGTTCACTGCATGACCGAGGAAAGGAAAAAATGTGTCACTGTTGTGACAACGGTGGTGGCCTGGCGGGGCTGCAGTGCTCAGGCAGGGCTGTAGATGCACGCTGAGAGAAGGCAGATTATTTGACTAAGATCCCCCAGGGACCATCAGTGTTTTGCTGAGCCCCAGTGCCAGTCCCCAGGACACGGTGGGACCTTTGTCACCTCTGCCAGAGGGAGCCGTGCTGGGTTTTGGCAGAGCTCGTGGGTGGATAGTCTGGTCCCACGGGGAACGGAGGCTCCCTGGAAAGCTGCTGGGCAGGCTGCAGGGAGTGTGGCTCCCTGGTCCTCGCTGAGCCCCAGGGGATGGCAGCAGGGCAGACTCTGCCTGTATCCCACAGCAACGGTATCGATCAGCAGGCATCACTGTGAGCATCACTGTGAGCATCACCGTGAGGCCTCCCGGCCCTGGGAGCCAAGTGTTCTCACCAGGATTTTAACCACGGGGGATGGAAAATTTAAGCTTGACTGTCTCAAGTGGGGGATTGACAGAGCAGCTTTGCAGACCTTTTGTTTTGACCCTTTCAGTTCCAATCCATTCCATATTCAGCAGGGAGTGTCAATCTTTCCAGTCCAGCAGGAGCCACAGAGTGAATCTGGTGGCCCTCCTGGTCCTGCTGGCCAGGAGTGGCCTAAAACAATGCTGCAGATGACACAGACTGAAACTTTCATGCAGCTGATGTTGCTGAACCTCTGAGGAGGCTGGGCTGACTCTTATAAAAAAAGCCCTTATAAAAAAAGTCCTTGTAATTCTGGCTGTGTTTGTTTTCTGAACAATTAGGAGATTTTCAGTTGCTAAATGAATCCTTGAAAACTTGAATTGCTCAGCCCAGATGCCTTGTAGGTCAGTGCTTGTTCTTTACAGCTGGGAGGGAGAGGCAAAGATGTCTCTTAAAAGCCATTTTCTTTTCACTTCCTGTGGTGCCTTTGGAATAAGATCCTTTTCTCCCAGCCTGCTCTCCTCCCCCAGGCACAACCTGATATGTGCCCTGCAATTTGCCAGATGAACATCATCTGTTGGTATTTCTTGGATGGGGACCTACCTTCTGGCTCCCTTCCAGAGAGGTTTGGTGGCGAGGCCTGCAGCAGCCTGGGGTGCTGATTGTTGGTGGCTGATGCAGGGTGGGAATAACAGAGGTGGGAGAGGTTTTTTTATTATTATTGTTGTTGATATGGTTAGAGAGAAGCTGCAGAGAAGCTTCCAAATGAGTTTGTGTAGTAATTATTTTACTCAGAGGCTGCTGTGCCATGTTTCCATGAGTGAGGATCCCCATACTGGGGTCTCACTCAGGTTTTAGTGGATTTAGTGACTGGCAGCCCTGGAAACTGAAATCTGTGTTTGTTCACAGGCTGAATGGGCAAACCACCCCTCAGGACACCCCTGTGCTTCAGCATCATACAGCTTCAGCCCCCTGGCCCAGGTCACACTATTGCTCCACTGCAGCCTCTCTTTTTGTGCCTCTCAGGGTGGCATCACCAGGCAGGGGCAAGCAAATGCAGTTTTGGAGTATTTCCCCACTTCCCTGGGCCTGGCTTTGGGGTGTGATGAGCAGAAGGAGCATCAGGCCAGCTGTGCCTGCAGGGATGGGTCTCATTTAGCACCCACCAGCCACCACTGTTTGGGATTTGGGATCTGGCTCACTCTTAGGGCCAGAGCACAGCCTGTTTTTAGGGCCCCCTGAGTTGGTCTGGCCAGCAGCTCCTCCATCCCCCTTCCCAGCTCTCTAACCAGCCACTGCGTCCCCCGAGGGGAGTGTAATTGAAGGAGGAAAAAGCTTATTTAGGTCACTCCAGACCACATTTAAAGGCTGGGTATGCCCTGCTCACACTTTCTCCAGCTCCCTTATCTCCAGAGCTGTCTAATGACTGCCTTTCAAACGTCCATGCTCCTTTTATTTAAATATATCCTTGCAGCAGGGCTGTCTCAGCTCTCAAATATTTCTTCATCTCCCACGGACTCAGCAAGAGGGGGGAAAAAAATGTGGTTGCTAAGGAGCAGGATTTGGATACAAAGCTGGCTGAGCTGCTGGCGGGGGGCCCCGGGGGGCTCCAGCACAGCTCCTGGCCAGTCAGGGTTTGTGCATTGCTTTGGTGGGGTCTGGGTGAGGAGGATTGGGGTTTGAAACATTCCTTTGGCCTTGGGGAGAAAGATTTGAGTTGTGGGACCGACTCCTTTTCCAGGTTAATGTGTTTGTGTGGGTTAGATGCCACAGCAGCATCCGTGGCTGGTCCCAAGTGTGTGCCTGTTGTTCCAGGGGTCTGTGGGATCTTTGTTCTGCAGAGAGAAGCGTCTGTGGGCTGGAAGGTGAGGCTGGCAGCGGGGTTTGGTGCCCAGGAAGAAGCATCACACTGAAACCGTGTGGCAGCCCCTGGCTGGAGCATTCCTGGCAGCACCAGCAGCAGGGCCAAGGACTGGGATGTTTGGATCCTGCAGTTCTCAGGTGTCTCACTGCCCAGGTGGGGACTCACCTGCACGTCACAGCAGCCCCAGGAACGATGCATTTGGACTTTGCTCCTGAGTCATTAGGGAAAGGGAGTGCTGAGCTCGGGCAGGGAGCGCTAATCCCAGTAATCCCAGTAATCCCAGTAATCGCAGCCGGGCCCCTGGAGGGAGTCACGGGGAGGGGGTCGGAGCAGGGGCAGAGCTGCAAGGGCTGCTCTGGGCACTGGGTTAGCCCGGGGGGGGTTTGTGGAGGGGCCTTGTGTTCTGTTAACACCTTTGGATCAGCTCTGCCAGAGGCGCCAGGAAGGTCCTCTCCCAGTTCTCAGCCTGTGGCAGCGTGGGCTGTGCTGAGCAAACGCTGCCCTCCTCCTGTGCGCTCAAGTGACTCTGCAGCTCCCCAGAGCTCGTCCCTCACCTGGTTTGGGTTTGTTTTTGTGATGTTATGCAAATCACCTCTTTTCGGTTACATTCCCGGGGCTGTGTTGGCGCGGGTTCTTGCAGGGCAGCACTTTTGCGTTAGATAACGCCGAGTTCCCTCCACCTGAGGGTCAGGAGTTATGTGACAGCTGAATGTCACTGGAGATTAAGCACAGGCAGAGGCTCCTGGCGTGGCCCTTTTGCCTCGGCTGGCTCCACGGCAGTTTGTTTTCATTACGCCGTTGGTATTTGGATGAGCTCTGCTGTCAGAAACATGCTGGGACGAGAAAGGGCGGCTTCCCTGTGCACGTGGGGTGCTGGGAGCAGCTGCCTGGGGAGCCCCGGGCTCAGCAGAGGCAGGATGGGGATGGCTCTGGCTGCCAGGCACCAGCCGAGTCCTCAGAGCCGATGGGAGGGGAAAAAAGTTGGTCTAACTTGCAAACAGAGCAGATTGGAGAGGAAACTCATCGGAGGCAACTTCACCTGGAATGCTGAGGCATTATTTTTAGAGCGGCTTTGCTTTCTGCTAACCACAGTCCAGCAGCTGAACTGAGAGTTTGTGTGGAAACCTGCATGGCAAAGGGTTTGCTACCCGTCTTACCAGAACTCCTTTTCGTGTGATGGAGCAAAACCACGCAGCCTTTCTCTGCTCCTTGCAGAGCTTGGGTCTCCATGGAGACTCTGAAGCTGAGAGCCTGCCCCAGGCTCCTGCTGCAGCCAGAGTGTGTTTGTGAAATTATGTGTTTGCTTTGGGTTCACCTCTAGGAGTCAGAACTGACTTCAGGAAAGCAGGGTTTAGCCAAGCTGGGCAAAGCAAAGCACCGTGCCTGGGTCTGGCAGGGGCAAAGCTCAGCTGTGGGAAGTCAATAAGGATGCTGAAGCTCCACCTTCATGCAGCTGGGGGGTTCAACCTCACCCTCCAGTTTAGGCAGAAACCCCAGGGATTTTGGTCAGACAGCTGTCTGAAAGGCTCACTTGGTGGCCTGCTGCTGGCAAGGTCTGGCTCTGTGCCCTGCAGCAGCAGCAGAGCCTGGGAGCTGGGGGATGTGAGCTGGGGCTGGTGCTGTGACCCCAACAATCACTGCAGACCCTCCAGGGCAAGGCCTAGGCTCAGGTTGGTTCATCACCTTGAAGCAGCCCAGCTTGCCTCTGAGAGCTGCTATTTGTTTGCTTTGGGTTGTATTTTTCATGGCTGTCTGGTCGCAGCTGCAGTTGTGCTGCCCAGGAGCCCCGTGCTGAGCCGTGCGTTGGCTGGTGACACTCGCTGGCATTGCTGGCTTTCCAGACAATGTGCTGCACTCTGTTCTGTCCTGCTTGCAACAGTGAGAGCTGGCACAGAGACAGGACAGGCCTGGCTGGTTCTTCCCTGGCAGTGCTGGGGTGACTCAGAGCCTGGCTATGGATCACACCAGTGTCATAACAAACGCTTCTTCCCTGAGGTGCTTCTTGGGGGGGGGTATTCCACCAGCTCCATCCCTCCCAGTGCTCATTCCCACGGGTTTTGGTGTGCTCCTCAGCAAAAAGCTCTGGGAGGATGGGGATGATTGAGGCTTGGCTGGTCTTATTCCTGGGAACATCAAAGGAAAGGAAGGTGGGCCCCTCTGCCCTCTTCACATTGATGCTGCCCCACGGTCACTGTGCATTTCAGCTTTTTGGGTATCCCAGGGTGTGTCCCCCAGAATAATTTTGTTAAAAGGGAAGGTGAGCTGCAGGAGTGCTCACCTGTGGCTGCTGATGCCAGAGGATGAAGGGGGCAGGGTGGCAGGGACAGATGAGTGGAGGTGGAACGTGCGTGTACCGGCTCACCCGGGTGCTGTGGCCAGGAGGAACTGGCACCTGTGGGTGTTGGAGCTGCTCCCGTGTGCTCCATGGCCAAACCCGCACCCACAGAGCGGGGCTGAGGGTCTGGAGGGGGGATTTGTCCTCCCAGCCCGGGCACCCGCATTCCTTGTGCCGCAGGTCTGGCACACTCAGCGCTCCGGGCGGGACCCGGGGCCAAACCTCACTTCGCTGTGCGTTCAGACAGTTGACAACAGCGGGAGTTTTATCCTTTTCCAGCGGTTTTCTCCCAAAAGGTGCCAGTTAATCGCAAAATCTCATTTGCCTCAGCTGTGGAAATCACCGGAGCTGGCGGAGCATCCCGTTCCCCCCGCAGGTGTCGGCATGTTGCCACCTGCTCATGTCGCACCTCCTGCCTCCTTGACACCTATTTAAGTAATGCTCCCAAGGTGAGATTCTGTTGATTACAAAGCAGGAGCGCTTGCTCTTGCCTCTTCCACCTTCCCACGGGCGCCGCGGGGAGGGGAGCAAGTAGCGGGGATGCTCCGCGAGGGGAAAACCTGCGCGGAGCCAAGGGGATGGCCTGAATCCCGCAGCTGGGCTGTGCTGGGACACGCTGGGGCTGCGGGTGGCAGGAGGAGGCTGGGACGAGCCCGGCAAGCAGAGCCCAGCGGCAAATGGAGGAGCCGCGCGTCATCCTCATCCTCATCCTCATCCCGGCCGGGCTGCGAGCTGGGCGAGGAGGGCACGGCCGGAGAACAAAGCCTCGCATTTATCGCTGCCGTCCTTTCGCCGTCAGCCCCTCCGCGCTGGATTGTTCGTGCATTTTCTCTGCTTCAGCTGTTTACTGGGTCACCCTGGTGCAGACACGCACACAAAGAGCGAGCCATCGCCGGGGCTGTCGCCGTGCCACCGGCGCTGCCAGCCCCTCTGCGGCCCCGGGAGCACAGTGGTGCCATTGAGCCGGCTGGCAGAGCGTGCCCGGGGCCGGGCTGGGCTGCGGGCATGCGGAGCCCCCCGGGCATCCTCCTCCGCACGGGCTGCGGCCACGGGATTCTGAGGAGGGGGCCCCTAAAAGCTCTGGGCTTTGCCCACGTTCGGTCACGCCGGGTTTGGTGGAGGGAATGCCAGTAAGGCAGAGTAAACACATGGGTGGACACGTTTATTGCACTGGGGCTTATTTCGGTTCAGCTTAGCTAAGCTAAGGATGTGTCTGAGCTAGATTGAAATTAACCTTGTTCAAATGGAAAGGGAGGGGAAAGGTGCAGTTTCTGCCAGGCAGAGTGTGGCCAGGCAAGGCTGTGGCTTTTGGACAGCACCTTCAAAGTATGTGCACCTTCAGAATTCCACGCAGATGTGGCTTTGCTGTCTTTTCCCCTCTGCAAACTGCAGCAGGCCAGTTGCTGCCCAGACATTTACATTTACAGTTTAACCAGGCTGCTGGGGATTACTGTGGGGTGAAACTCTCTGGGAATGTCAGTGTGGGGCCAGTGGGATGGTTCAGCACGGCATGAGGGGCTGACAGCCTCCTCTTGGGGCTGGGCTGGTGTTTTACACCTGGCAGTTGTGATCTTTGCTCTGCCCTTGCTGCACATCCCACCTGGCGTGTGCCCAGGTGAGCGCTTCATTCATGCAGGACACGGATGTGCCAGGGCAAGGGGCAGGTTTGACAAAAGGAGCTGATTTTATTGCAACTGATGCTTCTTAAGACGAATTTTTTGGCTGTCTGGGCTGGTGCATGGGCTGAGAGCTGGAGAGTGTTCAAGGTTTTGCATCTCAGGGATCGTAAAGGCTTTTGTGAAGATGAAGTCACTTGCAGGTGCTGATGCATGCAAAGGACAAGCATTGCCCCGGAGCTGCCACAAGGAACAAGTCTGTGTGTCCTGGTGAACATGTGTGAAGCCAGAATTGACATTTTAGCTGTGACTATTCCAATCAGTTTGAAGGAACATCATCTCTGAGTGCCAGCCTCATCTCCATCCCTTTCCCAACACCCCTGGCTGGCAGCTGTTGCTGCTGCAGAAATAACACAGTTGGTGCACCCAGGTCCAGCTCCAGAGGTGGAATCAATAGAGTAGCATGAGGTCAGGTAGGCTGGAGCTCTTCAGGACACCCTCTCATGTTTTATTTCACATTTGAACAAGGCACTGGGGAACTGTCACGTTGCATGTGACTTCCAGGTGCTACTGTACACCCAGAAAAACATCAATCAGTTTTTGAACTTGTTTCAGTTATGGGGTTTTTTTTGCAGATTTTCCTGTTCCATCTCAGTAAAACACAAACCTTTTGTTCTGAGCCGAAATGACTCGGGATGAGACGCTCGATCTTTATTTAACCTCGCAGAGCCGTACCTACATTAATTTTTTATGCACCATTTTTCACCAGCCGCGTCGTTCTGGTTTCACTTCCAGTAATGCCCCGGGGGTGTGGGCGAGTCGGTGGCGCAGCAGTTGCTCACAGAGCGAGGGCTGTGTCCCTCTGCTCCGAGCCTGGCCCTGCAGAGGCGTTGGCTCTGGGCAGGGATGCTGCCGGGGCCATCACGAGCACAGGGCTGTGGAGCAAGAGCCACATCTGCTGTGTCGGCGGGATCTTTTTTTTCCGTCGACTTAGAGAGGAAGCAAAACCTGCTGCACTCAGTTTTCTTCGAATAGCCTGCGAGGGGAGCCCATCCCAGCACGTCCCCAGGGAGGGGACACGAGGTGGTGTTTCCATGTGGGGTGCAAACGGCTGGTGGCTTCCTGGGCGTAGGAAACTCAGGGTTTGCAGTTCATCCCTGTTGTGGCTGGAGTTTGCTTTTCCCTGGGGAGTCCCCCTGACAGCCTGATCCCCCAGCACCTGCATTTCCCCACCTCAGGGCTCTGATCCTGCCCCTTGAAGGCTGGGGATGGAGTGGCCATGCAGAGTCTTTGATTTCCAAACCACAAAAAGAGTGGGAAAAGTCTCTCCACGTGGGAAGGCTCTTAGTTTTCTCTAAAAGCAAACCAGGAGCAAAATGGGGGAGGAATCTTGCTTATCTGCTTTGTCTCATTCCTGGACTGAGAGCTGAGCTCCTAATCCTTGCTCCAGCCACTGACTCACTGCGTGTTTGAGTCACAAGATGCCTCTGTAACCCAGCTTCTCTTCTCTCTGAGCTGCCAGGGTGGAGAAGGCTGCCTTTGGATACCCTCTGCAGCCCCTCTGGGTCACAGACACAGGGACAGAGCCACTGTTGGTCTCAGGACCCACAGAGCCCGAGGGAGGAGGTGTAAGGTCCCTACAAGAGGCAGATATGGGGTGATGTGGCCCCTCTCTCTCTCCCTCTCTGCCCCATCCTGGTGCTGGGTGATGCACTGGCTCCAGGGCTGTTCCCCTGGGACACAGCTGTCTGTGCTGAAACAGCTGGAGCAGAGTGTCAGGAAAGCCCAGCTGTGGAGCCCAGCAACTGCAGGGGACAGAACAGGCCCTCAGCTGTTGCCACTGGCCTGGTGTCCTGGCAAAACCACCCCTGTTTCATGGTGGGTTTGAGTTCAGCCTCTGGCCCTTTTTCTGTTCTTTTCCTGTTTCCCCTTCTGTCGCTGTGTTTTTATGGGCTGCTGGAATCGGTCCTGCTTTGAGGCAGCTCGGAGCAGGCAGGAAGGAAGGCAGAGTGTGCTGAAAACCCAAAGGAATTGTGTCTTTCTGCTGGACACCCCTGCATGGGGAGCAGGGGCCGGGTGCAGCTGAGCTGTGGCAGGGGACTGAGCTCCATCAGCAGCAACAGGAGCACTCAGGGGAAAGGAGACAGTGGGAGATGAACTTCCCAGGTGGAGAGAGGCACCCCAGTGCCACCATGGCCATGGCTGGGATGGTGTTTTGGAGCCAAAGTGCTCCTGCCCTCAGTGGGGCTGCTGTTCCACAGGACATGCCGTGAGTCACCAGCGTGGGCACCTTTCCTTCCCCTGAAACAGGGGATGTTTGTCAGCTTCCTCAGCACTCGGGGTAGTCCTTGTAGCCTTCCTGAGCACAGCCAGGGGAAGGAAACTGTGAGTGCCAGGAGTGGATGATCCCTCGAGGCAGAGCTGTGGGGGAAGAGCCACCACAGGGCTTTTTTGCCTGGAAGTCCCCATGGGGAAGAGCGTTGTGCTGTGTGTGCTTATTTTGGACGTGTAGGACAGAGGGTGCTTCTGCTTTTGTGGTCTTTATCTTCGGTTCACAGAACTGAGCTTGTTTTCCTTTCACTACCCGGGGCTGACTTTTTTCCTATTTCCTTTTACATAATGTCATACACTCAGCTTTGCATAAGAGGTCCCAGAGTCGCTGCTGTTCCTTGCAGGGGTTCAGGGTTTGCTCCTGGGGGTGAAATGAAAGTGAGCTGGGGGTGGTGTTGGACACGGGCCGTGCTGGAGCCCGTTTCCTCTGTTTCCGGAAAGGCCCATTTCCCCTTGCTAGCGGGGAGGGATCGTTCTGAGAAAGGGCTGGGGATTGTAAAGACCAAACCCCCACTTGCTGTTCCTGGCTTTAGCACCTTTCAGTGAGTTCTTTTGAGCTTGTGCAAGCGCGGAGCTTCAATGGGAAACCCCTGGTGACGTCTCCAGGGCTCAGCTCTGCCTTTTCTTGTCTCATTAGCCAGTGGGACTGTTAATTCCCAGCAGGCACACATTCCTGGCTTCCCATGGGCAGGGTTAGTGTCTGCTCCTCTCTTAGCAGCAGCCCCTTTGAAATCTTGGGCAATCTCTCGGTGCTGCTCTGTACCTGTCTGTAGAACAGGCATTTTGTGTAACTCAACAGAAAAGGGAGCACAGTAACACAAATACCGTGATTGTTAAACCAGCTGTGGTCCAGAGAGCATCAGCAAAAGCACTTTAGCAGTTGTGCCTCCTCCATGTGTGCTGAAATTAATACCTTTTTCCACTAACAGTTCATTATTTTTGTGCCTTTGGAGGCCAGTGCACTAACCTGGGGCACGTGGGACCGGAGCTCTTAAGACCTGGTAATTGTTGGGTAATTGTCTGTGTGTAAGTGTGGGGATGCAGCCACGCTCACACTTAATCCTGCACTTTGCTCCTGTCTAACTAAAACCACCTTTGTGACTGAGCTCAAACACTTCCCAAAATGCAGAGCCTGAGCCAATGTTTTGCTTTGCTGTTTGGTTTTTGCATTTGCCCCTCCTTTCATCTGTCGGGAAGAGCCGAAGGCAGAGTCCCTGCTGCTGCTCTCTGCCTGGCTCTCGGGGTTCCTCACACCCTTCCTCCAGGCTCACAAACCTTGGCTGCATCCAGGGCTCCTTATTAATCCTCTGTGTGAAGACGTGGGGTTTGACACCACGCCGAGTACGAGAACATTCAGCAGAGAGCAGAAGAGTTTATTGCACGGAGCAGGAATTCCTCCCTGGTGCAGTCACAAAAGCTTTGAACCATCAGTGGGAGCTCCAGGGCTGGCTGCAATTGGAAGAGGCAGTCCCCAGGCCCAGGGCAGCCATCTGGTGCAGACTCCCGTTTCATATTTCAGGGGATGAACTCCTGCAGAGTTCACTCACGGCTGCTCCTGCAAAAGCCTCTGCTCTGCACAACCGGGGAGAGTTAAACATGTGGCTTTTCCTTGTGCCCCTCCAGCCAGAGGCCTTTTGCCTGATGTGTGGAGAGGACCAGGATTGCACAGTGAGCTGGAGAAATCAAACCAAACCTTCATTCTTTCTGTGTGTTCCCTCTTCTTGGTGCCCATCTTGAAATGTGTTGGACCTCACTTTCTGGGCTGCCGGGTCCCACCTGTATGAATTTGGTGGAAGCTGCAGATGCCATAACCATCGAATCTTGTTGCAGATGTTTAAAGCACTGCCTGGGCCTGTTGGATTCATCCCTTGTGCCAACAGAAGGGGCTCTTCACCTGTGTCTCACCCTCAGGCTGAGGTGGAGGAGGGTTTGTGTGCTGGCTGACTCATGTTCCCTTCTTCTGAGGGGCAGAAAATTCCAGCAGATGTGCAGGGCAGGCAGCGGGGAGCAGTGACTGTTGCCTCCAAGGCCCTGTCTGCTCTGCATCTTTTGAAACAGTGTCATTTCCAATAATCTGAGGAAAGGACAGCACTCATCTGTCTCTTTAGAGACCATTTTGAAGGCATTCAGCTTTGCTTGACTCGCTGGTGTGAGCGCAGGATTCTGGGTGGCCAGCACAAACATAAGGCACAGTTCAAGGTTTTGGGTCTGTCTCTGCCCTGCTCCCAGCTCATCTCCTCACCTGCAAGGGGAGAAACGTGTGCTTGGTGCCGGTGTTGGAACGAGACTGCTCTGGCTCCGTCCTGCTGCTGCTTTTTTGCTTTGGGTCGGTTTTTGACCAACGTGTGCGGAATGCACAATCAGCATCCCGGAGGAGCAGCCGTAGCAAAGAGGAAGCTCACGCGGAATATAAATAGCCAAATTTTAGAATGTCCCAGTGTAGCAGCTCTCCTGGCTCTTGGCAGGAGCCTGCAGGCCGCTGGGAAGCTGTGGCCTTCGTGTGTGGTTTGCAAAGGGGGAACTTTGGGGGATATCGCACAAGTCAGCAGGGCAAAAAATGAATGAATCTGACAGTCTTGGATATGGGAAGGAAATGAAATTTGCTTTTCTGCACATCAGAATGGGGTGTATCCCCTGCACGTGACATGAAATGCAGAGTGAAAACCCTGCATGGTTGTGGCAATACTTTCCACTGTAGTTGCCCAGTGGTTGCCAATGATTCATGGGTTGATCCTGAGGTGGTTTTTTCCTCCCATACGATTGAATTTATGAATTTAATTGCATGTCAGCAAGCATCTGATTTTTCTTGATATTTTCGTCTGGGGTTTACAACTGCCCAACCAAATCTCTTTTCTGAGTTAGACTGTACAGGGCTCTGGTCCTGCTGGACCCAGAGCTTTCCTCTCAGCTTAAGTGGGAGGTACACAGGGGTAGGGCTGACATGCAATGCAGGTTGGGTGGTGAAGGCTGGGAAAGAGCCCAGGACAAATTGGGAAATGTTTCCATGGCTTTTTTTTTTTTTTTTTTTTTTTATGATTTTTTTGTTTTTGTTGGAAACAGCAGCTAAAGGTGGAAGAAAGACAACTTGGCCAACTTGGTTAGGTGCTGTCAGTGTAGATGTTTGATCCACGGTGGACACAAAGCTTTAGCTGTGCTGGCAGCCCTCTCCCAAGGTTGTGCCAGTCCCCAGGGCAGTGTACTTGAACACAAATTTGTGTCATAATTTATCCCAGAGCACGGAACAAGAGAGGGACGGACGCAGGTGCCAGGAAGGATGTTTGGTGTCTGCTGCCTCATGTGGGTGCTCTCAGGCTTGCTCTGGAAGCCAGTGAACCCTGGGAAAGGCTCCTGATGTTCACAACTCCTTGAACTTCAGCAAACCAAACCTCTCCACGGTCTGGCATGAAGTGAGAAAAGCAGGTTCAGCAGAAAGTGAAAAAGTCAGTAACCCTGCCCAGGGGGATTCTCTGCCCTCATTCATTACAGCCATGAATGAGAGGCTTTTCCAAGCTCCCCCTCAGTCTCTGGGCTGGCTGTGCTTCCCTGCCTTGATTGCTTGTGAGGAGCAAGCCTGGCTTGAGCAGGGTGTGAGAGGAGAGCAGAGCAGGGAGCACTGCTGTGCTGGGGCTGGCAAAGGAGGGTGGATCAAGAGCATTTGGGTGCACATGGGATCCATCAGCTCAGGGTCTGGTGGTCGTGTTCTGCTCCTGTCTCCTGAGGTGTGCAGCCTCTTTGAGCCTGGGTGTGGCTGTCCCCGTGTTCACAGGGCAGTTTGGGGGAGGATTTTTTGCAGGGAGCAGCATCACCTCTGGGGCTCCATCCTAAATCCTTTCACTGCAGTTCTTCCTCAGAGTGTTGTTGTCGGTGCTCAGGGCTCTTTGAGGGGCAGTTGCAGGGAAAGCTGAGGGCTGGCTCTGGCAGAAGAGGTTTGTCCCCACAGCCCTGTGTCCCAGTGGTGGTCACCTCCCCCTCTAAGCAGCTTATTGCTTTCAGGCATTTTCTCCTTCTGCTGAGCTGTGGGTTTTGGTGTGTGTTCGTCCATGTCCTGCCATTTGGTGAGGGGGATGGAGGGCGGGGGAGATCCCTGCAGTGTTTAAAAGGATCTGGATAAATCTTCTTAAGGGAGGCACTGACTCAGCAGAGCGTGGTTAGGGAGGAGGAGGAGGAGGAGGAGGGAACCAAATTGTCCTTGTGGGGCTGGAGCTGCTGCTGAGCCCGTGCTGGTATGTGGTGCTGGGGGAGGCGTGTGCCTGGGCATCTGCCCTGAGAAGCCTCACCCCTTTCCTCACCAAATTCTTGGTGCTCTCCATCCTCCAGAGCAGAAATGGGAGCCTCATAGCACCCAGAGGTGCCTGAACCCTGTACCCAGACCAGTCCTGGCCGTGCCTGATCCCACCCTGGTGCAAATCTCTGGGATTTCCCCCCAGCTTTGAGCTTTGGATTTCTGCCTCGTGCTGTGGCCAGTGCTGCCAGAGCTGGTGGGCAGCTTGGTTTGACAGTGATTATTGATTAGGGAAGTGCACCAGGGTGCTTGGTTCAGATCACTGTGACTCTGCTCAGACCAGCAGCCACTGTCACCTCACTGGAGAGGCAGAGGCTTGGGGAGGGAAGCAGCCAGGGCTGGGCACTGGGCTGTGCTGTCACTGTCCCTTTGCCTGCCTTGTGAGGGGTCCCACCTTGCACTGGCACAGCCTGGCTTTGCTGAAGGGCTGAGACATGGAGCCAGGGGATGTGGGACAGACCGAGAACAGCTTCCCAAAGTCCTGGCTCCACTGTGGGCAGGCTCAGCCAGCCAGACACACTGGTGTCACCTGGTTTGCATTTCTGAGCAGGTGAGGGAGACTCGCTGCCAGCCAGCTGCTGCCTTTGGCTTGCTGGGATCCCTCGTAGGAGCCACAAAAGCATCTCTGCCACGCTTTGCTCTCTTTATCTCACGGTATATCTTGTCTTTCCATGCAGAGCTCCACACAGGAGATTGGAGAAGAGCTGGAGGATGGCGTGATCTACAGCATATCCCTCCGGAAAGTGCAGCTCCACCACACGGCCAACAAAGGGCAGCGTTGGCTGGGGGTAAGCTGGGGGCTCCTCCTGCCACAGAGGAGGATTCAGAGGTTTCCCTGCCATGGCAATCATGTGTTGGTTTGGGAGCAGGGAGTGGGAGCACCTGTTGCCCTCTGCTGCGTGGGAAGGGGTACGGGTGAAACAATCTGCAGCCCTGTTTTGAAAAATAGGGCGACTCCGATTTGTATCTAGATTTTGGCAACCCTAAGGCCTTTCCTGGGGTTTCCCAAGTGCCCAGGTTCTTCTCAGCTGGGTTGCTGGTGTTTGCTGTCTGAGGAGACTCAGGTTCCTTTCCCAGTCAGGAGAGCCTCAGGCACTGTGGGGATCCCAGCCTAGACCTGACCTTGTGAAGCTGCTGGGAGCACTTTGCACTTGGTGGTGTCCGTGTTCACCCAGCCCGCTGACTTGTGCTCCTGTCCTGGCAGTTTGAGAATGAGTCAGCCTTAAACCTCTACGAGACGTGCAAGGTGCGGACGATAAAAGCCGGGACCTTGGAGAAGCTGGTGGAGTACCTGGTCTCAGCCTTCAAGGGCAATGACTCCACCTATGTCACCATCTTCCTGTGCACCTACCGGGCCTTCGCCACCACCAAGCAAGTGCTGGACCTGCTGCTGAACAGGTGAGGCTGCCCTGAGCCACAAAACACAGCTGGGGGTGGCCAGGAAAGCCCCAACATCTCCTGCTGCAATGCCTTGGGGGTTTGGTGGCTTCTCCCAGCTCCATCAGTGTGAGGGTTTTGGGACAGGGCAGGGTGGACACAACTTTTTGGAAAGCTGGAGCTCCTCCAGTGAGGTGGCCAGTGCTGCCTGCTTCCCTTCCTGTAATGGGGAGGTTGTGGCAGAGGGAGGAGAGCAGGACACGGCATAGCAGGCTCATCCTGACCCCTTGGCAGAGCTGGGGATGATGTGGAGGGAAAGAGGCTGCTGTGAGAGGCAGCTGAGTGCAGGGTGCTCACTGCCTCCCCTCTGCCCCACCAGGTATGGCAAACTCCACGTGCAGGCGAATGGGGACCACGCCAGGCACGCTGTGGACGAGAGGATGGAGCTGAAGAAGTAAGTCTGCCCGTGCTGTGGTGGCTCTGCTGGCAGCTCTTTGGGAGGGATGTGTCATCCCAGCGCTGCTCCTGGGCTCGTGGGGGTGCACACAGGTTTCTCCTGGCACCTGATTCTCTTTGCCTGTGTTTCCCCCCTTTCCTGCAGCACCATCTCCTCCATCCTGGGGGCCTGGCTGGACCAGTACTCGGAGGATTTCCGCAAGCCCCCCGACTTTGCCTGCCTCAAGCAGCTCATCTCCTACGTGCGCCACAACATCCCCGGCTCCGACCTGGAGCGCCGAGCCCGCATCCTGCTGGCCCAGTTCCAGCAGCAGGAGCAGAGCGAGGCCGAGGCAGAAGGTGGGGTGCTCCCCCGGCTTGTAGGGCTCATTTGGGGCTGTAGGTGGAGGGAATGCTGCTGGTTGGCATCGAGGGTCTCCAAAACTTGAGCCGCGTGGCTGGACACCTGTGAACTCTAGGTGGGGGTTCACTGGGAAGCCAATCCAACTGCAGCAAGAGTGGGATTTTTAAGTGGATTAGCTAATCTGCCTTTAATCCTCTGTAGACACTTGCACCCAGGTTTAAAATGACTATCCTTTTAGCTGAGCCTTGTTGCTGGAGGTGTGAAGCCAGATGGGATGAAGAGCCCGGGAGGTGGGGTGTGGGTGGGCAGGGGGTTGGTGTGAGTTGGTGTGGGCACTGCAGTGCTCAGCCTCACCCTTGTCTCCTGCAGCCGTGGACCACAGCAGCTGCACCTTCCAGCTGGTGGAAGAGAACGGGGTCAGCGATGGGAAGCCAGATTTCCTCTCCTTCTCCCCAGAGATGGTGGCAGAACAGTTCACACTGATGGATGCTGTGAGTAGTCACCCACCAGCTGGTTCAGTGGTGCTCTGGGCACAGGCCTGGCTCTTCCCATCCCTTTTCCTTCTTGCCTGTTCTCTCCCCAGAGAACACCAAGAAACCCTTCTCCATCCCTTTATCTTCCAGGAGCTGTTCAAGAAAGTGGTGCCTTACCACTGCCTGGGCTGTATCTGGTCCCAGAGGGACAAGAAGGGCAAAGAGCACCTGGCCCCCACCATCCGTGCCACAGTCTCCCAGTTCAACAGTGTGGCCAACTGTGTCATTGCCACTTGTCTCGGGGACAGGTCCCTGAAGCCACAGCAGAGGGCCAAGGTGGTGGAGCGGTGGATCGAAGTGGCTCGGGTAGGACAGCTCCCCTGCCACCTCCACCCAAGCAACGAGCTTTTGCCCTGCTGGAATACCAGCAGACCCTGCAGCTTTTTTTAACCCCAATCCTGTTATGTCCTTGCCTGCCCTCAGGAGTGCCGCATCCTGAAGAACTTCTCCTCCCTCCGAGCCATCCTCTCGGCCCTGCAGTGCAACGCCGTGCACCGGCTGAAGAAGACCTGGGACGAGGTCCTGAGGTAAGGAGCTCCTGCAGGGCTGCTTCCAAGGGGAAGAATATGCTGCGGCACTTGAGTGTGTTGATGGGATCACCTCAGCTCCAGCATTGCCTCCTGGAGTGTGCCCAAAACCCAGAGACCAGTGTGAGGTGTCAGGGACCTCAGGAGGGCGAGGAAATAAAAGCCCCTCACCCTTCCGTGTGAAACACCTTGGAATAGCTCCCAAATAGTTCTCAATAGCTCCCAAACAGCAAGGCCCAGCTGGAACTGAGCATAACTGGGGTTATTCGGGTAGCAGAAGAGAGCCCAAGGAGGAAACCCCACCGTGGCAGCATTGCTGACTTTTCCCCTTGTTCCCCCTGCGCAGGGAGAGCTTCCGCACATTCCACGAGCTCTCAGAGATCTTCTCGGACGAGAACAACCACTCGCTGAGCCGGGAGCTTCTCATCAAGGTAGGGGGAAGGAGGACCCACACTGCCCTGTTCCTGGCAGGCAGCTCAGGTTTCCATGCAGTTCCAGCCACAGGGATGAAGCCCTGGCAGAGCTGCTGGAGTGGCAGGCATGGGTGCAGGAAGGGTGTGTTGAGTCTGGGGAGCAGGCAAAGGTTTCAGACCAAGGCTGGAATTTCTGTTTCTCCACCCAAAACTTACTACTTGCAGCTGGCAAATCAATTCAGGGAGCAGATAAGCCCTGGGATGGGATCCAGAACAGCTTGTCCCCAGAGGCAGCTGCATGTTAACAGTCCGGTGCAAAGTCCCCTTGATTCCAGGTGAGGTGGTGCAGTTGGTGAAAGGCTGCAGAATACAGGACAGTTCCACGTCCTGTATTCCACGTGGAACTTCTCCACAGATCCCAGCCTAGCTCTGGTTTAGGGACTGAGAGGAAACAAAATGCAAAAGGGAACAAAACATCCCATTAGGGAGGCATTTATACAGAAGTGAGAGCAGCAATTCCTATCCGCTAAGGCTCTCCTCTCTGTGAACCATGAAAAAAGCTTTGATTCCTTCCTCTTTCCTACAATGACAGTGATATAAATGATAATGATAAATTATATAAATGAAAATGGGTGTGAATTTTAGCTAATAGGTATTAGTGCCATTTCCCACCTGTGCTGATCCCACCTCTCCCCACCATCCAGGAGGGCACATCCAAATTTGCCACCTTGGAGATCAACCCGAAGAGGGCTCAGAAGCGGCAGCAGCAGCAGCGGGAGATGGTGAGTCTGGCAGGGCTGTCCCTGTGCCCCGTCCCCAGCAGCTGCCCAGGCTGGTCCCAGCTCTGCTGACCCCACTCTCCCTTCTGTCCCCACAGGGCGTGATGCAAGGCACCATTCCCTACCTTGGCACCTTCCTCACGGACCTGGTGATGCTGGACACGGCCATGAAGGATTTCCTGGATGTGTGTACCTCCTCCCTGTCCTCCCCTTCCTCCCAGAGCCTGGGCTGATAAAAGGAAGGCTGGTCCCCCCCGTGTCCTGTGTCCCACACTACATCCTGTATCCCACACTGCACATCCTGTATCCCACATCCCATACCCAACACTGCCCATCCACCTCTGTCCCAAGGAGATGGGCTAGTTTTTCTCAGCAGGGTTACTCACACTGCAGTGGCAGCAAGACAGAGAGAGACGGGGGAGGGAGCAATATTCTTCTGCCTGCTCCATCCTGACCTTCATCTCTTTCTTTTCTTTTCCAGGGTGGGCTGATCAACTTTGAGAAGAGAAGGAAGGTGAGAGCTTTGCCCTGCACTGCAGGGCTAACCTGGTGCAATCCCAGGCTGTGCCAGTCACTTTGGGCTTGATCCCTCTCCTTTTTTTCCTTTGTGTTCTTCAGTTTTGGGGAGGGGATTCTGTTCTCATGGCTTCCATTTGCTGCAGGAGTTTGAAGTGATCGCTCAGATCAAGCTGCTCCAGTCAGCCTGCAACAACTACAGCTTCACACAGGAGGACCAGTTCGTGGAGTGGTTCCACAGCCTGGAGCGGCTCAGCGAGGCCGAGAGGTGAGTGAGAGGGGTCTGGGCTCTGCTGGTGCCTCGGGAGGTCCCACCACTCATCTCCTCTGACAGCAGCAGCTGCCCCCTGCTCCCCTCTCCGCTCTGCCTGCCTCACACTTGGTGGCAGCACAGGGAGCTCAAACCCTCCTTTCTCCCCTCCCAGCTATGGGCTGTCGTGTGAGATTGAGCCACTGTCAGAGTCAGCCAGCAACACGTTGAAGGCCAAGAAAAACACGGGCATCATCAAGAGATGGAGCGAGTGAGTCCCCGGCGGGAGGTGGGGGCTAGCGTGGGGCATCTCTGGCTGGACATTGCAGGGGACCAGGCGGGCCCGCCTGCTGTCCTGCCAGCCAAATGCACCCTCACCCTGCCCCCTTCTCACCTGCCCCACCTCTCTCCTGGCAGCCGGCAGCCACCAAGCACGGAGCCCTGTGCCAGCGGCAGCTCCCACTCGAAATCCTTCGACCAGCTCAAGTGTGGGCAGTACCTGTGCAGTGGGGACGCCACTGACTCAGTGAGTGTCACCTCTGCCGGCTCCAGCAGCTCTGACGTGGAGGAGATCAACATCAGCTTCATCCCCGAGTCCCCCGACTGCCAGGAGAAGAAGGTACGTGGCAGCTCACAGGGTCCAGGGGTCGCAGGGCCGCTGTGGCCATCGTGTGGGGACTGTCCCACCTCCGCCCTGGCGCTGGGGCTGGGGGGAGCGGGTGGGGGGCCCGGGGGCTGCTCTGGCAGCACGGCAAGGCTCTCGTGCCTCCGGTGGCTGTAGTTGTGTCGGTCCCCCGTTGTCACAGGTCAGTGAGATCCCTCTGGCCTCCCTCCCCCAGCGCTGGTACGCCCCGTCTGTGGCCGATGGAGAAGCTAAACCCACTGTGTCCTCCGCATCCCCTCTCCTCCCTGCCCTCCAGTTCTGGGAATCCACCTCCCTCTCTTCCCTGGACACGTCAGGCATCGGCTCAGGCTCCAGCAGTGCCTCCTCCTCCTCCGTCTCCTCCACGCCGGTGACGGCCTCCCGCACACACAAGCGCTCGGTCTCCGGCATCTCCAGCTACTCCTCACTCTCGCTGCCCCTCTACAACCAGCAGGTCGATGACTGTTGCATCATCCGAGTCAGCCTGGCTGTGGACAACGGCAACATGTACAAGAGCATCCTGGTTAGTGACCTCCCCAGGGAGGGGTGGGTGGCTTGTCCTGCTTGGATATGGGCATGGCACGCTTTGGAGGAGCAGGAGGCTGTAGCAGTGTTCTGAGCTCACGGTGCTCTGTGCTCACAGGTGACGAGCCAGGACAAGACCCCTGTGGTCATTCGCAAGGCCATGGCCAAACACAACCTGGATGGGGACCGGCCTGAAGACTATGAGCTGGTCCAGATCATCTCGGAGGAGAGAGGTGTGTGTGTGTGCTGGGGTGTGGGGGCTTTCCTGGGGCCCTGCAGCCTGGGCAGCACCGGGCTGAGCTGGGATGAGCGGTGACAAGAGGCGTCCCAGCACCTGGGGACAAACCTTAGCCCCACTCTGGTCCCTTTTCAAGGAAAGGGCACCTGACTGACCCTCGTCCTTGTTCGCTTCCAGAGCTGAAGATCCCCGACAACGCCAACGTCTTCTACGCCATGAACTCCGCTGCCAACTATGACTTTGTGCTCAAGAAGCGGGGCTTCTCCAAGGGGGTGAAGATCAAGCACGGCTCCAGCTCCACCCTGCCCAGGATGAAGCAGAAAGGCCTGAAGATCGCCAAGGGCATCTTCTAGCCTCAGCCCCACTGCCACCCATCACCGACGGGGCCTTGGGGGCAGCTGCTCCGGGCTTGGCTGTGGCCTCTCCTTGTGCCACCCTGCAGGGCAGAGGAGTGACCCTCACCCACGGGTGACGGCCGTGCACCTCCCTTCCGCACCCAGAGCCGAGAGTTGGGCACCTGGTGTCGGCCTCTGCCTCTCTCTGCACAAGCCCCCGTTCCAATCAGGTCTTTTTTTCTACACAAGAAGGCAGCAGTGGGGGGGGATTTGTCTATTTTTTGTTTTGTTTTGTTTTTTTTAACCTTCCACGGTGCGACACTCGGCCAGCCCGGCCAGCCCAGAGCTGGAGCCCGCCTCTGCCGTAGGTGCCTTGTGTCTGAGCGAGCCGAGGAGCAGCGACTTGCAGAGGGGCTGTGTGACAGAGCAGAGCAGGAGCCACCATCACCCTGGAAGGAGCTGCCAAGCCTCCTTCCCAGCTTTCCCAGCGTTACCTCCACGTCTGTCCTCCTTGGGATCACTGGCGTTGCCACCACCACGCTGCTCTGCCTGTCCATCCCTTGGGAGAAGCCACGGATGCCCTGGGCTGGGAGGTGAGCTGGAAGGATGCAGCCCTGCACCAGTGCTGAGCCCCGTGGAGGAGCCTGTGGCTGTGCCACGATGGAGTGGGTGCCTCGTGCTCTCCTCAGCTGGAAGCCTGCATGGTCTCGCTCGTCTCCCGATCCAGCCCATCCTCCAGCTGGACTGGGCCAGTTCAAACTTGCACCAAAGATCAAATGCCAGTGTCTCTTCTGCCGAGGGGGAGCTTCGGGCCGTGCCCCCAGCGCTGCCAGCCTGAGGAGGAGGAGAGCAAAGTTCTGTGTGAAACTGTGTAAATAGAGACTTTGGGTCTGTGTGGGCACGGGAGGGGCCAGAGAGCTCAGAGTGCTCCAGGTGCCCCAGCTGCCACTGCCTGACCCACAGAAAGTGCCACTCACCTTGGGCTTTAACCGGACTTTTTCAAACACTGACCACGGGAGAAGAAGCAATGAGACTTTTTTTTTTTTTTTTTTGTATAAAACAAAAAAGTTTACTGATTTTTTTTTCCAGTATTTATTGGTTGTAAATAGAAGAGGCAAACTTGTACATTTTACTAATCCAGCCTCCCCCTGCCCTGCAGCCCAGTCCCTGTCCTGTGCCCCCTCTGGTATTTAAGGCTGCTGGGAGGGATGCTGGCAGCAGCAGCAGCATTGCTGTGCTGTGCTCACGGGGTGCAGACCCTGCCAGCCTCCCCTCCCAAATTCTCTACCACTAATTGCTCAAGCAGGGGCAGAGATGCTTGTTTTAATCATTGTAGGAAACACTAACCAAAGGGGGACCTTCTGTTGCTCCTGGCTCCAGCTCTGTTTTTTAAGTGCGCCATTCCAGCAGATCTTTTCCGTTCCCAATCCGCCAGCGTTCCCAGGTGGTTGTGGTGCCTTCCCCTGCTCCGGGACAGGGACCACCCTCCAGGGGCTGGGGCTGGTGAGGAAGAGGCTGCTTGGGTGTGAGTGTGGCTGGCACAGAGCTCCTCCAGCCCCATGGCCCCTCGGGCAGTGCTGCCCATGATGCACATGATGGGAGCTGCTGGCTCCCTGACGCAGGGGCAGCCTCCTGCCTCCCCCCTGCCCAAAGCCCCTCTTCCCTGGGCACCAGCACCCCTGGGAAGGGTGTTCCCTCTGCTCCGTGCCTGCCCACCCTGGGACTGTCCCCTCCCCTCCCGCCGGTGCCACCGGGGGGACGGGCTGTACCGTATGTATTTTGTACCACTTCAATGAAGGAGCACACTGCCCGGTGTGACTTGTACACAGCAATGTAATTAGTCTTTGCAATAAAATACTGATGCTCAAACGTCTCTGCCCCAAGGCAGGGCTTGTCTTGTCCTCCTTCCCCAAAATGCCAGCACCTTCCTGGAGAACGAGGGATAGGCCTGACTGTGGGAGAGTTCTTACTTTGTGTTCACTCTGGTGGGTTGAACTTTGTTTTGAAAAACAGGAGTTTGGCTCAATTTTGAAATGAACCTCATTCCTTTGAACCCGTGAATTGAAACTGTTGCATTTCTGCTTATAATTTGTTGGGTTTACTACTTCTGTTACAAGTAACAGCTTTAAAAGCAACAGCCCCACCTGTAGGGGGTCCTGAAGAGAGACCTGAAGAGAAGGTCTTAAATCCTTTTAAAAAAGAAAGCTTGGCTTTCAGGTGTGCTGGGGAATGCCTAAGATCTAGAAAACGGCAGTAGCTCTTTAATTTTTGGGGCTTTCTTTTGGTGGGAGCAATGCAGCTGGCAGTGGCCAACTTCTGTGCACCTGAAGCTCTGCCAGCTGCCTTCAGTCCTTGGGACCTGCTAGCTGGGGAAGTCAAAACAGACCTGAGAAGTTCATCAGGTAATGAGGACAACAAACACTGCACCCCATGAAGGGAATTATTCACTGCCAGAAAGTGTATTTTCCTGCTGGCTTTATTTCCAAGATGACCAGCAAGGCTCAGTGCTGAAGGCATGGCTCAGTATTTTCATTCCCTCTGGACAAGAAGAAGGGCAGACCCTGCCTTGGGGACTCCAGCTTCTCCCAGCATCTCCTCAGGCACCATTTCTATTTTCCACATGGAGAGAGTGCACTCCCACACATGGAGAGATCTGGGAATGCAGCTTCTCCCATATTCTGGTGTGTTACCAGCTGGTTTGGATTCTGGGCTCACTCTTGGGAGTTTCTTGAGCTTGCTGGAGGGTTTCTCAGCCAGCAATTCTGAAAACGCAGGCAGTGGCTCCCAAACATCCAGAATGCTGCCCACCAGCAGTCAGTGCAGAGAGAACATCATCAGCTTAGTACAAGCTCTGCTTTCCCAGATCCTGATGCTGAACCCTTGGCTCTCAAGGAGCAAGAGCAGAGAGAGTTCTGTCCACAGAAGCCACACCGCTCACTGAGTTCACACGTAGTCCAGAATTTCTGTCTCCATTTCATTTTCACTCCCATCAGAAGGCTTGAAGTCCTCTTCCTCCTCCTCTTCATCATCCTCATCCTCTCCAGACTCGTATGCCAGCTGCTCTTTGCCATCTTCACTGCTTGTTGTATTTGAGAAAAGAGCTTAAATTGGGAAGAAAGAAAGACACTGTGATGCCTCTCTCAGTGCAACCTGGGAGCATTTGCAGTAGAGTTCACAGAACGTGTGAGAGGCAGGCAGCAGCCTCAGGGGCACAGCTAATATTGCACACCTTAACAGAATCTGATCAAGCCCAGAGCAATCCATCTCCACAGTCCAGGAAGGAGAGCAGAACAGCAGCAGAGCTGCAGTGCTGTGCCTCCTCTCCTGCCTCATTCTGGCCAAATTCACTGGGATATTATTGCTTTGGCCCAGCATCATGAAGAAATAATTTTCTCACTTCTTGGTCAATCAATAATATCAGTAAAAAGTAAAATGCCACCAACAGATATATCAGTCAGAATTAAGATCTTGATTATCACTGTGCAAAAGACATTTAAAAGCTGAAGGGCTTTTGATACTGGGAAGATGAAATAGAAAACCTTAACTCCCAGCCATCCCTAACACCACCCCACATTCCCACTGCAGGCCAGCAGCCTCAGCTCCCACACTGGAATGAGCTACAGAGGATGCAGGAACACTTCTGCCTCAGTGCCAAGTACAACATCCTCATGTTCAAAGCATCCTTACCAGGTCTGGTGGATCTGATGATCTGCTTTATCATCAGGGACATGCTGTCCCTGAGGTCATCACTTGTCTTGGCAAGGCACCACCCGTCCCGCTCCGTGCATTCCGACTCCGTGCCGTCATTCCGATGGATGATCTTCTGCAGGCTAAAGAGCAGCAAAAGGGAAGGAAACCTTAATCTTCTGCACTCAGGTGTGAGTTTCAAATGAGACACACTGCTGTACTTCCATTTCCCTTCACTGAGCTGGAAGAGCACAGTTGGTTATCCAGGTAATTGTCAGATGGGAAAGGAAGTTAATGTGTGAAAAAACTTTTCTGTTTTTATTGAGCAACTGAACACCTCGGATGTTCCTGCTCAGAGGGAGAGGGGTGAATGGACAGGGTATAAACAACAGGCTTTGAAATCTGTCTCTAAGACTCAGCTGTCAGAGAGCAGTACCTTTCCACATTTAAGTCACAGAGCTGGTAGAACATCTGGCGGTAAGGGGGCAAGGCTCCTTCTCGGAAAATGTAGACGGATTCCTAAGAGGAGGAAAGAAGGAAAGGATTCATGGGCATTTTATGGTGTAACATGGCAAAAGCACTGCCAATGGGCTGATTCAAGAACATGGTACTTCCAAGAGAAACATAGATCTGTATGTGGCAGAAGATAAAGCTGAATGAGGACTGCCCCAAAATGTCCCTGCAGCCACAGTGACACCAGCACTGCTGTGCAGAGAACACACTTCACCTCTCCAGCCTGCAGCTCTGTCTGCAGCCTGTCACTGCCTAGCAGTGCATCACGGGCTTCATTCTAGCAAAAAAGGAATAGTATGACTCATTTATTTATTTATTCCACCCTGCTGGATTTTGCAGCATGACCTCGTAAAGACATGGTGATTTTTTTGCACTTCACTGCCCATGAACTTCCAATTTTATCAATTGAAGCAAAATACTCCTTACATCTAAGATGAGGGTGGAAAGCACCAATCCCACTTTGCAGCATATAACAAAATACACTCAGGTGGTGTTCTACAGTGCCATATCCAACTGGGAGCTTCCTAGGCAAACCTGAGCACATCAGCTCACTCACAGCTGATCCCTTGATGACTGATAAGCCAGGGATCATCCCTATTTCACTGAGATGTTTCAAGATTTTGGTACAGAAAGTCATGCTTACCTTGAGCTTATACCTGCTGGAGGGGGGCTTTTTTGCCCCAGATGTACCAGCTGAACCCAGCCCCTGTTTCAGGTCATGGACACTGACTGTGTGACTTCCTGGAAGGAAAACAAAGAGTCCTGGTAAGGGACATCTTTCATATTGGACTGTCACTTCTCTCTGTTGATTCAACAAAACCAGACCAAGCAGCAACAGAGCATGTGCTTTGCTCGTTCTTCAGAGATGTTACTGGACAGTCCCAGGAAAAGTGCTGACTTGGGCAGCTTTTTCCAGAGCCCATTTGTTCATAATTTTAACCTTTTCTACTCTCCTTTGACACAGAAAAGGGAACTCCCCCATTCTCTGCACCTCAGTCAATTCTGAATTCCCAGTGTGGCTTGCACAACTCCCTCCTGCCTGCTAACAGATATTGTGGGCTCAGCCAAACTCCCACAACACTTCCCAGCAAATTTTTCTCTGGCTTAACAGCGGCAATATTATAACCAGAACACAGACTCCAGTTTTGGCTCAGCTAGAATACAGGAACTCAGCTTCACCACCTGTGACTAGGATGAGGCAAAAAGAGAAGCAGAAGAGCCTGGCAGCCCTCCTGGCCCAGCATACCTTGTTTCTTGACAGTGATGGGCAGGCTGTAGTTGTACGTGCTGCGTTTTGCTTTCACAGGCATGTCAGTAGCAGCATAACCTAGAGGTGAAAACCAAAATCCAGTCATGAACTGAGGGCAAGCCCTCTGCAGAACATCCCCAGCTCAGGAACACTGGTGTGGGAAGGGCAGGCTGGTCGTTGGGATAGGCTGGTTTTAGCAGGGTGGGGAGATCAACAAAACCCTTTAACTTGGAAACGTGATCTGATGTCAGTGAGTGGATGCCAGCTCTGTCATGAACTTATAAAATGGCATCAAAAACTCCTTTTCCTCAACTTGTCCTTTGCAAAATCAGTGCAGGGAACCTCACATCCAAGGTCTGAGACCAGCATCCTGCAGGAAATGCTGAGGTCCCTGAGGAAAAGCTGCTATGTGAGCACCAGAATTCCTGCTTGGTGCCTCCCCTGAGTGAGGAGGAGGATGCTCTGCTACACCCACTTGGGCTTGGAACACACGGAGGAGGAAAGGCAGAGCTCAGAATGTGCCAAATGAGGAAAGAGCTATTGCATACTATGAAAGACAGTATTACAGGAGTTTTAAAAAGAACTACAGTAAGCCAGGAGCTCCAAAGTTGACATGTTCATCAGAGCAGAAATATGGCAAAAGAGTTTGAAAAACACATAAAAAGAAAAATACTTCCAGGATTAACCAGAAAGCAGAGAGAGCAGCTCTGTGGGTTGGGCCCTTTTACCATATTTCATTCCACAGCGAATTCGGAAGTCCAGCACTTGATAAATCTTTGCTTCAGGGTGTTTCCTGGGGTCATAGCCAAACCTGACCCATAAGCTTCTCCAAGGACCTGTTAGCTGCACAAACACACGAGGGAAGATGGTTACAAGAAAGCACCACAGTGTTGCAACTTCCTTCAGTAGCAAGGTCCTTGGAAAGTTCTAATATTTTCCCTCATTGCCCAAAGATACTTGTTTTACCAGCTCTTTGCTCACTTGCCATGCTAATATTTATACACTGAAATATATTTAGACACTTGGCAATCAAAGCATCAAAGCACAAATATTTGTGGTGCTTTTACAAACCAACCTGCAAGGTCACAGCCAAGTTCACCACTGCCAGGTGAACAGTCTCTTGGAGTGCCTGCCTGGCCTGCAGAGGTGATTAGAACCTGCAGAGCAAACAGTCACTGAGTCCTCCTTGGCTTCAACTTTGGCTCTAAAGCATTTCCTTCCCCCTGTCTCTTCACATTAAATTAAGCTCAGGTACTTAGTGGCAGGACCCTGAAGTGGCAGAGGACCAGGAGAGAGGTGGTGATGAGAGCCAGGTGACGCTGCCTCGCTCACAGACGTAGCACTCACCATGTAATAGGCCAAATAAGGCAGCAGCACCTTCAGCTTGTCTGGGTGGACACTGATATTGGCTTTGACCGCGTTGCGAGACCACACGGGACGCACTTCAAAGAGCTGCAATGACACACAGACAAGCACACAACAGTGGCAAGGGGCTCCCAAAGGCAGAGCAGCTTTCCAAGCAGACTCGGGTCCATAGCAGGGCCTTTGGCCCTCAGCAGGAGCTATTGGTTGTGAGAACTCGTAGGGCTTGATGTGAGTTAAGCCAAAGTTTGACTTGCAGGACTGAAATGAACACAGCAGTGTCAGCAGCATCTACTCATACTTGTATCAGGCACTCACAATCACCAAGAATTTCTGGGGAAAAATGTAGTTTTTCCTCCCCAGCTTGCTGCAGGACAGTGCTCAGACCAGGAGTAAGGCACACACCTTTCTCAGCTCTTCCTCCACCTTTTTATCCACAGGATTTGTGCACACTTTCTTCCAGTTCTGTACAGCAGCATCCAGGGGCTTGGTTGGGATTTCTTCATCATCAAAGTTGACAAAGATGGCATTGTGTGGGCGCCGGGCCCGGCTGAGGCCAATCAGGTTCTCACCAGACACCTGGGGATTGTTGTATCCCTCCCTAAGGAACAGGGAAAAACAAAAGGGACTTGGCTGGGTTGGTTTAACTTTGGCTCAACCTCCCTTGATCACACACTGGTACCATAAAAGACTCTCGTGGCACCACTGAAGAAAGAAAATTTCAATTTCAATAAATCCCAAAACTTCTAAACTACATCAATTTGCACACTGACAGAGGAGCTCAGCCCTGGCTGGCAGAAAACCCTCCAGCACTCAGGCATGATCTGTATGAAATCTGTGCTGGAAAGGCTTCACCCTCTGCATTTGCTCTCCTGGAGCTACTGCAGCTACTCACTGGGACAGGGGCAAAGCAAGAGGGAACTGCAGGTACCCACTCAATCTGGAAATCTCTTTTCCTTTAAAAAGTGCCACTGAAGGCCAACAGTGAGAAAATGAAAGATGTTTCTTGTGGGAGATCTCCCAGATTGTTCTTGGAGCAAAGCCAGTTGAGGCCAGGAACACATGGCATCAACTCTTGGAAACCCTGCCCTTGACTCCAGCCTCAGGAGCAGGCAGGAGCTGGGTCCTGCATCCCATAATGTGTGAGGTGAGCTGGGAGAGGCATCATCTTCACCTCATGCCCAGCTCCCCTCACCTGGCAAATCCTCACGTGGAATTTTGCCGAGGTTGCCCCTGCCAGGCAGCTTCTGGTGGGTTTTTGTCTCTGTTGTGCCAAATCAAGAGGGATAAAACAGCACAAGGCAGCAAATGAAAAGGGTGAAACACATGAAAGATGAATGATGAGAAAAGGCACTGACCTGTGCTGTATATCTGGGCGATAAAAATAGTCCACAGGAGTGTCCAGACGTGAGAAAATGGGTGGTGGGATGTAAAGAGGTAAATCTCTGTTGAAAAATTCTTCCTTCTCTGGTTTGAGCATCAGGACTTTGTCGTACATGGAGGTTTGTTTGCCATCAGGGCCAGAGTGCATTGCCAGGTACTGGAAGTCAGACATTCCTGTAAGAAACAAAAGTTAAAACATTGTGAAGTTTGCTTTGTATCCAACAATATCTCTCACACTGAACTTCCAGGAGCAGGAGTCTGACAAGTTTATGCAAAGGTTTATCCAGCAAGCAGGCTGTAACTTGATTTTCCTTCCAGTCCTCAACTGCTTAGGGGGAAACACTTCCCCTTCCCATCAAACACACTCATCTCTAAACCACACAATCCCAAGGGTTACCTTGGAACTTGTAAACAGTGGTGACAATCCCAAGAATCTCCATCTCAAACCGCACTTCTGGCTGGATTTGTTGCTCGGGGTCCAGCTGCTGCTTCTTCTTGCTCCTCCTCGTGACCCTGAGCAGCATGGTGGAGGTGGGGAAGCGGTTGGCACACACGGGGTGGCAGTAGGGGTCCTTGGGGCGGAAATACAGCTCCAGCCTTTTGGCAGGGTCGGCGTAGATCTGTCAGCAAGGGGGGCACAGCTCCTGTCAGCGTGCCACCCGCACAGCCTGCGCTCCTGTGCCAGCCCCCAGCCCCACACGCTGCCCTGGGCACCTCACACAGCCCCAGGGGCATCACTGCTGCCCCGCATCACAGCGGTGTGCGGCCACTCACATCCTGGCTATCAGGAAAAATGAATCAAAAATATAATATCCTGGATATGAGGAAGGAATTCTTTCCTCTGAGGGTGGGGAGGTTCTGGCACAGGCTGCCCAGGGAAGCTGTGGCTGCTCCATCTCTGGAAGGACAGGTTGGAGCAAGCTGGTCTAGTGGAAGGTGCCCACAGCAAGAGGGTGGAATCGAATGAAATTCACGGTCCCTTTCAACCCAAACCATTCTAGGATTCCATGATTTTACTGCACACCGCCTGAATCCCTGCTCGGGGACAGCAGGGAAGCCGCATCACCCCCAAACCACCCACGGGCCCTGGTGGCGACATGCTGGGCTGGAACGACTCACACAGAGGGTCCCCGTGGAGGCTCTCCCTGGCCCGGCCTCCTCCTGCCCCATCCCCTTGAGATCTCGCCCCTCACCCTCCCCACACCCCCCGGCCCCTCTCACCCGCGACACCCCCTGCTCTCCTCCCAGCGTCCTCAGCATGGCCCCGACGTCCCGGACGAGCCCCGGGTACTCCACGCAGACCAAGCGCGGGGCGCGGGGCAGCTCCAGCACGGCCGAGCCCCGCGGGCCCCGCTGCCGCGCCGCCGCCATCGCTGCCGCGCCGCTCCCGCCCGGCGCCGCCCCGCGGGCCGCGGCACCAAGGTTCCGCCGCACGACGGTTCCGAGGGCGACAGGGCCTGTGGGGAGAGCTCGGCCTGTCCTGCTTGGGGCTCCTCAGCCCGGCTTGTCACCGTAAATAGAGGCAGAATCAGCTCCCCCGTGGGTTATTTTGTCCCTGTGCTGCCAGGGCAATGAAGGAAAACAATCCTGAGCTGAGCAGGCGCTCGCATGCTGCGCTACGTTTCTCTGATCACGCAAGGAATGTGGTGTTAGTTCTCATTGAAACAAGGTTTTGCGCCCTTAGAACTTCAGCTTTCATCTCAGCAATGTTTAAAGCCACAAAAGGTGGCAGATGAAGCCTATGAAGGTGAGGGTGAGAATATAATTTGCCTCAAGCACAGCTTGGCCAGGACTGACTGTCACAGCCAGGGGAACGCACGCTGCCCTCAGGATGTCCCATCCTGCCTGACCTTGACATCAGCAATAAAACTCTGTCACAGCCAACACAGAGAAACAGAAGACAGAAACAGAGCCACTCAGCTACAAGCAAGCCTTTAATGATCTCTAAAAGGTGTTTTTTTCCTTAGCTTCAGAACATTAACTCCGACTGGGAGATGTCGGCAACCTGCGGCAGCTTCAGATAGACCGAGTTCCAGAAGGTCACAAACCGGGACCTCAGGTCCTGCTTCACAGAGTTCTTGTTCATCTTGTGGTTGATATCCAGGTAGTACTTGCTCTTGCTGGTGTAGGCTGGCCAGGAAACAGGCACATCCGAATGCCCTTTGTTGGGATCACTGGGGAAAAAGGCGGCACAGAAGCTCAGTTTTGCAGATTTTGGTAGGAACCCTGTCTGCTCAAGTCAGGCTTTAAGTGAGAGGAAAAGAGAGAATCAGACAGGGGGAGAAGCAGTAGGAATTCTGCCTGCCAGGAAAGAGTGACCTGCAGTCTCCTCCCTCCATCCCCACTGGCATTATCCCAGCTTCACAAAGGGACTTCTGTATGTACATCAGGATTCAGGAATAAGAAATACAGACATGGAACACTCTGATCTTGGGAATGATCCTGAAAACTTCCTGGACAAAACCAGCAGCCTAAAGGGCTGCATCAAGCTTCAAGTGTGGAATGTGAATCACTCACCCAGTTCTAGCAAAATTGGTCCAGTAAGCAATCATGGTCTTTGAGACAGTCCTGTGCTTGGGCCGGTAGCCCAGGGGGGTGGCAAAGGGCTTCCCAAACACGTACTGCAGGTCGTCCATGTGGTCTGCCCCCATCCAGCTGGGGTAGATGGGCATGCGGGATGGCTCAGAGAACACGTAGCTGTAGGTCTTGCCACTCCTGGGAAATCAAAGAGACTGGCTGAGCCAGGAGAAAGCAGATAAAGGGCTGCAGATCCCCAACCAACACTCCAAATACCGTCAGGGCCACAGATTCAGAATTGGAAGATGCTTACATGCATCACCTCACATGGGGTGCTTTCAGGAGAAAACCTCCTGAGGCCATTTTTAACTTCCATTTCCAAGTCTCACCCTAACCCTCCTCCATCTGCAACATCCCCAGGGCTGAGCTGCTCACTTGGCATTCTGCAGGTGCAGGTCCAGGGCCACCTGTGTGGGAATCAGGAAGATGTAGTCAGTGGTCAGGTCCACCACCGTCTTCTTCACGACCTCCTGCTCGGGTTTGTCACCCCAGCTCTGTGTGTAGATGTTGTAGGTGGCGTTGGCTCCAGCCTCGCCCCTGTCCACGGTGAGGCCTTTGATTAAATCATAGACCTGGTCACTGAAAAGACAAATGATATTCATTAATTACTGACCAGCAGCTTCAGGTAGGGCAGGGCTCTTGCCTGGTCCTTTCTCTTGAAGGACTCGGCAACAAAAGGCCTGGGCACCCAGGCTTGGAGTGACATCCTGTTTGGAAGGTGTGCCCTGTCTGCTGAACTCTGACTCCTTGGGGTTTGGGAGCTACTCTGAAGAGCAGATGTGTCCTGCTGAGGGCTCTAAGGGCATGTGTCACTCACGCAGTGACCTTCACCAGCGGGCGGTTGATGGAGGGCAAGTCCAGGCCAGCAAAGATGTGCCCATCCATGTTATTGACCCCGGCCAGGTAGTCGATGTCAGCAGCGTTGGCAAAGAGCTTCTGTGGCGTGTCTGGGAGGAAATCCCCATCCACAACTGGAGAGAGGGCGATGGTGTGCACCAGGGGCACTGCAGGAGACAAGAGTGGGGTCTGTAAGGTGGTGAGGAAACACAGATGTGTGGCCTGGCATATCCCATGAGTCAAAGAGCTCAGGAAAGAACAGGCTCAGGTGAATGACAGCTTGAGCAGTGACTTCAGCATGGGTAGGAGGTCACCCACATGCAGGGTAAACCTCTTGACTATGGCTGAAGGAGAAGAGCAAGAGAAATACAAGCCAATACCACCTGGGAACACCCACAAATCCTCTCCTTCTTCAAATTCCTTCCCAAAAACCCAGCCAAAGACAGGAAAGAGCTGGACTTCTCATCCCACCTGGCCATGCTGTCTGTCAGGACAGCCAGCCTCAGAGTGAGCAGTTGCACGGCAGTGTTTTGGCCACTCTCTGTTCTGACCAAGGCTAAACGCTGAGGTCTGTGACCAGCAGCCCCAGGAGAATCTTCTTGGGAAAGGAATCCCCACAGGCACAAAAGCAGCAGCGTTCCTGCACTCCACCCAGCGACTCAAATAGAAATAGCAGGGGTATGATCTTCTTCGTTTGTTTGTTTACAAGCTGTTTTCTGGGATTGCTCTTGCTGCTTTCACAGAACAGGAAGCCCAAACAGCTTCTCTGAGACCAAGGCAGTGCCATTGGATAATCCCTCTGCCACTGCTGCCACTGCATGGTGGGCAGTGTTCACCTGGTGCAACATGCATCTGCCCACAGAAAGGTGACTGCAAGAGCTCTCATTGATGTCCCTTTTCTGAAGGGCACAAGCACCACCTCAACATTCCTGGCAGTTGACCCAGTGTTCTGCAGGAGGTTTGGAAAGCCCAGGGTGGCTGATGCACCACATCATGGGCTGGGGGACTTACTGGGCAGGTGGGTGAGCTGCAGGTGGTAGGCCAGGGTCAAGTCCTTGGGATCAGAGCGGCGCAGGCAGTTGGCCAAGATGGTGGTGTTGTCTGTGGAGCAGCCAACCTTTTCTCCAAGCTGTGGCAGAAGACAGAGAGAAGGATCCTGGCATTAGCTCCCAAAGGCAGGGATTATTGTTACAGAGGCAGAGCTGTGGGTTAGTTTTCATCTCAAAGCAGCAACTTTCCACAGTTCTGTTGGGCACAGCTCCTGCCCAATCCCTTCCTAGCCCTGCTCTGCTAAAGGGAAAAGCTTTTTTGGTTTCTATAGTCCTTCAGGCACAATTTGCACGTTACCTTTTTGGCCCAGACGAGCGGGTCCCTCTGGATGGCCCAGCTGCAGACCCCGACACCGCTCTGGCTGATGGCTCTCTTGAATAGGCCCTTGTTCTTTGGGGACAGCGTCTGGGGGGCAAAGCAGAAACAAGAGGGGTTTGGGTACAAACTCCTGAGGACACCATGGCCTGACAAAACAGGTGGATGGCCTTGTGGGTTTTGCACCAGTCCCGGGGAAGCTTCCAGGTCTTGTGGTGTTCAACAGTGTCACAAGTTAAAAAGTGAGATGTTGAGAAGAGGAGCAGAGGAGGGGGACATGGAAAGTAAAGGCTGTTTCTTCACAGGACACATGGGTGCACTGGTGGGATTGATGAAACTGAAGCAGCTACAAAGCACTGAGGCTGAGCATTGCTGTGCTGGCCAGGGCAGGAGGTTAATGAGGCAGCAGGTGGGGAGGAAGGCAGATGAGTGCCAAGGGGTCCCTCTCTCCCACTGGCAGAGCAGGGGCTCTGATCAGAACCAACAAGAATAATTCACCTGCAGGGAGACACTGGCAGCACCGGCCGATTCCCCAAAGATGGTGATGTTGTCTGGGTCACCCCCAAAGGCCCTGATGTTCCTCTTCACCCAGGCAATGGCCATGTGCTGGTCCTTGAGCCCGTAGTTCCCTGAGCGACAGAGATCAGCCGGCAGTGAGCAGGGGCACAGCCAAGCTGTCCAAGTGGGCAGCCGGGACAGGGTCCCGGCGAGGGATGGGCCGTGCTACCTGGCAGGTTTTCGTCCCCGGTGCTCAGGAAGCCCAGCGGCCCCACGCGGTAGTTGATGGTCACCACAATGACGTTGCCCCGCACGGCGATCTCCTCCCCATCGTACAGGTAGTTGTCCAGGAAATTGGCTCCCTGGCCGCCTCCGACCAGGAAGGCACCGCCGTAGATATAAACCATCACAGGCAGCTTGGTAGAGACTGCGAGGAGAGGAACAGGGCCAGAGTGAGCCCCCACTGAGCTGGGACGTGCTGTCCCTCCATCCCTCTGCCCCATCCCTGGGCATCGCTCCACCTGCCCTGGGCAGGAGCTGACTTAATGCTCTGCAAGAAAATCCTTGCTCTGCTCAAGAGGCTGACCCTCCCAACAGGGTGAAGGTGAGTTAGGACATTGTCGGAGACAGCTCCCACCTTTCCCCCTGAAAATCACTGCTCAGCACCTGCCCGCTACGGAACAGAACTGCTGAGAGAGGCTCCAGCACAAGCTGTGCACACAAGGCAGGTGGGAAAGTCCATCCCAGGTCCCTTCTAAGCTCGTACCCTGTCTTCTCCCTTGAGGGATCCAGATGTTCAGGTAGAGACAGTCCTCGCTCCCACGGACATCAGTCTGTGTCAGCTTCATCTGCATGCAACGTTTTTTGAACTCTTTTGCCTTCAGAGTTCCTGAAAGAAAAGAGGGAAGACCAATTAAGGACATCAGCTCCATTTTCTGATTGCAAGGTGTCTGCTCACTCATCCTTTCCTCTCTGAGTGCAATGCAGTGGCAGCAAAGCTTCTCCTGCCACTGTGCCTGGTATGAGGGAGTGACAAACTGAGAGATTTTCCCTTATGGGCCAGCTCTGGACAGCCAAGGCATGGGGCAGGCAGGTGCAGTTGCCATGCCTGACTTTTGTTACTTCCCAGGGTTACTTGAGTTTCTTGGGAACATTTAGACACAGACTCTCAGACCCTTCAGGAGATAAAGAGATTTTTCATGGCTGTGCCATATTTAGCTTGAGAAAAACTGACTAAAATAAAGAGAAGCAAGAATAAAGCCCCAAACCAAAGGCATTCAAAAGTTGGACCTTACCATCCCAGCCAGGATGAGGCTGGGGGTCTTCCAGTCTCTTTGGAGGGGCAGCAAAGGGGATCCCTCTGAAGATGTCAACGTAGCTCCCAAAGAGTCCCAGCTTCTTGCTCTCACCTTCCACAAATCCTCCCTCGGTGAGCACCACGCCCAGCTACAGGAGGTACCAAGGAGAAGAGAACATCCATTGCTCTGTCCCTCATAACCCTGGCTTCCCACACTGCCTCACATTGCCATCCCACCCTCCTCATCCGTGCCCTTGGTGCCTCGTGGAAAGCCCAGAGGTGCCACTGGAGCTGTGTCAGTGCAGGTGTCCTGCAGGTGCCCTTGGGAGCAGAGAGGCAGCAGCAATTCCCCTGCAGGCCCAAAGACAAATGGCAGAAGGAGAAAACCTTCAGCTTTCGGGTGCAAAGCCAGCCTTTGTACTTACGGTGGCAGCCCAGGCTACCCCGAGGTAGGAGCACAGGGCCAAGCCCAGGAGGTGCCAGCGAGCCATGGTGAGAGCAGCCCTGAGGGGAAAGCCCCAGCTGGAGGGCTGTGTTTATAAAGCCACCAGTGCAGGTGTGTGCCAATGCCATGGGCCAGGCTTGGCTCGGAGCTGAAGCAGGGCAGCCTCTACAGCCTTGTCCTTCAGTAGCCAGTCCATGGCTGATGGGCATGGCCCTGTGAGAGCCCTGCAGGTGCTGCTTGTTTGGGCTGGAGGCCAAACCAAAGGAAATTGCTCAGTCCAAGAAAATTCCAGAGAAATTAATCCCAATGGAGTCTTGAGAAGTGTCATCCAAGCACAGGGGACTGAAATCATATTAAGCTGTGCAGTAGAACATATTATCAGCTACCAGAAGCCTTGCATTCACAATACACTGGGCAATGTAAAAGATTCAAAATGAGAGCAAGTCTTAAAGCTGATTCCATCCAACAGCAGCCAGATTGCTCATCGAGTTCACATATAGTCCAGAATTTCTGTCTCCAATTCATCGCCACATATATCAGAAAACTTGAAGTTTCCTTCCTCCTCATATCTCTGCAGGCTCATGGCAGCAGCTCTTTGTCATCTTCACTCGTTGTGTTTGTCAGAGAGGGGAATGGATATAAACAATAGCTTTGAAATTTATCTCCAACAGAAAACTCATCTGTCATTGTGCAATACCTTTCCACATTTAATCCCAGCATTGGTAGAACATCTGTTGATAAGAGAAGCAAAGAAGTAAAGGACTCCTGTGCCTTTTATGGTGAAATGAGTCTTCATAGGAACCTGCAAAAATGGAATTTGTGTTCCAGATTTCTAAAATGGACTCAGCTGGGTGAGCAATGAGTTGGTTTAACTTAGGCCCAACCTCCCTTGATCACACACTGGTACCATAAAAGACTCTCGTGGCACCACTGAAGAAAGAAATTTTTAAAAAATCCATTCAAAGCTACATGCACTTGCACACTGACAGAGGAGCTCAGCCCTGGCTGGTAAAAAACCCTCCAGCACTCAGGCATGATCTGTATGAAATCTGTGCTGGAAAGGCTTCACCCTCTGCATTTGCTCTCCTGGAGCTACTGCAGCTACTCACTGGGACAGTGGCAAAGCAAGAGGGAACTGCAGGTACCCACTCAATCTGGAAATCTCTTTTCCTTTAAAAAGTGCCACTGAAGGCCAACAGTGAGAAAATGAAAGATGTTTCTTGTGGGAGATCTCCCAGATTGTTCTTGGGGCAAAGCCAGTTGAGGCCAGGAACACATGGCATCAGTTCTTGGAAACCCTGCCCTTAGCTCCAGCCTCTGGAAGCAGGCAGGAGGATGGCTCTACTGCAGGGGCTCCCCGACTGTGGGTCTCTCCAGGGATGGGCTCCCCCTTCTCTGGCCTCTCTGCATGGAGAACCTCAACACACACACCAGGGTCCCATCCTTGTGACATGCCGTGCTCTCCTCCCAGCATCCACAGCCCCGATGTCCCACAGCAGCCCGGGGTTCTCCACACCAGCCAGGCCTGTGGGGCAGCTCCAGCACGGCTGGGTCCCCCTCCTCTCCCTACAGGGTACCAGGGCTTGGACAGACCAGGTCCAGTGCATGGTGTGGGCATGGGGACATGTGGTGGACCAGGTTTGTGGAAAGTTGTGCTCCTTGTCCTGCCCTGCTCAGAGCTGCAGCCCCTCAGCCCAATCCAGTCCAACCTCTGCCCCAAAACCAGTGGGGAATCACCACCCCCATGGGTTTATTATGCCCCATCAGTTCCTGAGCAATGTCAGTGCATGATAAACAACGGGTCAGGACTGGTTTGCATTCTCCTGTTGCAGCTGTAGCTCTCTAGGATCTGGTTGGCAGTAGAGGAACCTTGATGGTAGCACTGGGAAATCCAGAGGACAGGTTGGAATTGGGGCTGTCCTGCCTGGGCTCACAGGGGCCATGAGGAAAACCATCCCCAGTGCCAATAGCTGGCTGAGCAGGGAGAGACTGGACCCCAGCTGCCAGCAGCTTCCTGGGACAGACATCAGGGTGTCACAGCCAGGGGAACACACACTGCCTACACACACAATGGATGTCCTTTCCTGCCTGACCTTAATGCTGGCAAGAAAATCCTGTCATGGCAAACAAAATGAGAACCAGAGTCACTCAGTTACAAGCCTTTAATGCACTCTCTTTAAAGGGTTCAGAACATTAACTCCGACTGGGAGATGTCGGCAACCTGCGGCAGCTTCAGATAGACCGAGTTCCAGAAGGTCACAAACCGGGACCTCAGGTCCTGCTTCACAGAGTTCTTGTTCATCTTGTGGTTGATATCCAGGTAGTACTTGCTCTTGCTGGTGTAGGCTGGCCAGGAAACAGGCACATCCGAATGCCCTTTGTTGGGATCACTGGGGGAAAAGGAGACACAGAAGCTCAGTTTTATCAGGGCAGCTTGGGGATGCAGTTTAATGCGTGACCATGCAGAGTGTTTGACACTGGGACATGACAGGAATTCCTCCTGCCAGGAATGAGTGGATGACCTGCAGCCTCCTCCCTCCATCACCTGGGATCATCCCAGCTTCACACAGGGACTTATATCCTGCCTGAACACAAGGATTCCAGAGTAAACCTCATCAAGTGGAAGCAGAGATCATAAGTCATGAAAATGCCTCTGCCTTCCCCAAGTGTGCTCTGGATGAGGAGAACCCAGAGCAAAGTCCAGCCCTGTGAGACACAGAGCCCTGCTCACAACACAAAGACAGAGAACTTCTGGGAATGATCCTGAAAAGTTCCTGGGCAAAGGCAACAGCCTGAAATGCTGCATCAAACCACAGATCACTCACCCAGTTCTAGCAAAATTGGTCCAGTAAGCAATCATGGCCTTTGAGACAGTCCTGTGCTTGGGCCGGTAGCCCAGGGGGGTGGCAAAGGGCTTCCCAAACACGTACTGGAGGTCATCAGCATGATCAGCCCCAACCCAGCTGGGGTAGATGGGCATGCGGGATGGCTCGGAGAACAGGTAGCTGTAGGTCTTGCCACTCCTGGGAAATCAAAGAGACTGGCTGAGCCAGGAGAAAGCAGATAAAGGGCTGCAGATCCCCAACCAACACTCCAAATACCGTCAGGGCCACAGATTCAGAATTGGAAGATGCTTACATGCATCACCTCACATGGGGTGCTTTCAGGAGAAAACCTCCTGAGGCCATTTTTAACTTCCATTTCCAAGTCTCACCCTAACCCTCCTCCATCTGCAACATCCCCAGGGCTGAGCTGCTCACTTGGCATTCTGCAGGTGCAGGTCCAGGGCCACCTGTGTGGGAATCAGGAAGATGTAGTCAGTGATCAGGTCCACCACTGTCTTCTTCACGACCTCCTGCTCGGGTTTGTTACCCCAGCTCTGTGTGTAGATGTTGTAGGTGGCGTTGGCTCCAGCCTCACCCCTGTCCACGGTGAGGCCTTTGATCAAATCATAGACCTGGTCACTGAAAAGACAAATGATATTCATTAATTACTGACCAGCAGCTTCAGGTAGGGCAGGGCTCTTGCCTGGTCCTTTCTCTTGAAGGCTCTGGACTCGGCAACAAAAGGCCTGGGCACCCAGGCTTGGAGTGACATCCTGTTTGGAAGGTGTGCCCTGTCTGCTGAACTCTGACTCCTTGGGGTTTGGGAGCTACTCTGAAGAGCAGATGTGTCCTGCTGAGGGCTCTAAGGGCATGTGTCACTCACGCAGTGACCTTCACCAGCGGGCGGTTGATGGCGGGTAAATCCACGCCGGCAAAGATGTGCCCATCCATGTCATTGACCCCAGCCAGGTAGTCGATGTCAGCAGCGTTGGCAAAGAGCTTCTGTGGCGTGTCTGGGAGGAAATCCCCATCCACAACTGGAGAGAGGGCGAGGGTGTGCACCAGGGGCACTGCAGGAGACAAAAGCAGAGTCTGTAAGAAGCTGAGGAGTCACAGATGTGTGGTCTGGCATATCCCAAGAACAGGCTGAGGTGGGCAGTGTTCACATGGTGCAACATGCATCTGCCCACAGAAAGGTGACTGCAAGAGCTCTCATTAATGTCCCTTTTCTGAAGGGCACAAGCACCACCTCAACACTCCTGGCAGTTGCTCCAGTGTTCTGCAGGAGGTTTGGAAAGCCCAGGGTGGCTGATGGACCAGAGCACAGGCTGAGGCACTTACTGGGCAGGTGGGTGAGCTGCAGGTGGTAGGCCAGGGTCAAGGCCTTGGGGTCAGAGATACGGAGGCAGTTGGCCAAGACAGTGGTGTTGTCTGTGGAGCAGCCCATCTTTTCTCCAAGCTGCAGGAGAAGAGAGAGAGAAACATCCTAACGTCCCTACCAAAGCTAGGAGTTGTTTTTATGCAGTCAGATATGTGGGTTAGTTTTAATCTTATTTTAATCTCAAAGCAGTGACTTTCCACAGCACTGTTGGGCACAGCTCCTGCCCAATCCCTTCCTGGCCAGGCCATCCTCTAGGGAATTGTTTTTTTTCTTTTTGTAGTTTTCCAGGCACGATGTTCACGTTACCTTTTTGGCCCAGATGAGCGGGTCCCTCTGGATGGCCCAGCTGCAGACCCCGACACCGCTCTGGCTGATGGCTCTCTTGAACAGGCCCTTGTTCTTTGGGGACAGCGTCTGGGGGGCAAAGCAGAAACAAGAGGGGTTTGGGTACAAACTCCTGAGGACACCATGGCCTACCAGACCCCACTGATCACCTCACAGCTTGTGCACTCAGCCTGGGGAAGCTTCTAGGTCTTGTGGTGTTCAACAGTGTCACGAGTTAAAGTTCGAAGGGGAGATGCTGAGAAGAGGAGGGGGACATAGAAAGTAGAGGCTGTTTCCCCACACATTCCAAAAGCAAGGACACATGGGTGCACTGGTGGGATTGATGAAACTGAAGCAGCTACAAAGCACTGAGGCTGAGCATTGCTGTGCTGGCCAGGGCAGGAGGTTAATGAGGCAGCAGGTGGGGAGGAAGGCAGATGAGTGCCAAGGGGTCCCTCTCTCCCACTGGCAGAGCAGGGGCTCTGATCAGAACCAACGAGAATAATTCACCTGCAGGGAGACACTGGCAGCACCGGCCGATTCCCCAAAGATGGTGATGTTGTCTGGGTCACCCCCAAAGGCCCTGATGTTCCTCTTCACCCAGGCAATGGCCATGTGCTGGTCCTTGAGCCCGTAGTTCCCTGAGCGACAGAGATCAGCCGGCAGTGAGCAGGGGCTCAGCCAAGCTGTCCAAGTGGGCAGCCGGGACAGGGTCCCGGCGAGGGATGGGCCGTGCTACCTGGCAGGTTTTCGTCCCCGGTGCTCAGGAAGCCCAGCGGCCCCACGCGGTAGTTGATGGTCACCACAATGACGTTGCCCCGCACGGCGATCTCCTCCCCATCGTACAGGTAGTTGTCCAGGAAATTGGCTCCCTGGCCGCCTCCGACCAGGAAGGCACCGCCGTAGATATAAACCATCACAGGCAGCTTGGTAGAGACTGCGAGGAGAGGAACAGGGCCAGAGTGAGCCCCCACTGAGCTGGGACGTGCTGTCCCTCCATCCCTCTGCCCCATCCCTGGGCATCGCTCCACCTGCCCTGGGCAGGAGCTGACTTAATGCTCTGCAAGAAAATCCTTGCTCTGCTCAAGAGGCTGACCCTCCCAACAGGGTGAAGGTGAGTTAGGACATTGTCGGAGACAGCTCCCACCTTTCCCCCTGAAAATCACTGCTCAGCACCTGCCCGCTACGGAACAGAACTGCTGAGAGAGGCTCCAGCACAAGCTGTGCACACAAGGCAGGTGGGAAAGTCCATCCCAGGTCCCTTCTAAGCTCGTACCCTGTCTTCTCCCTTGAGGGATCCAGATGTTCAGGTAGAGACAGTCCTCGCTCCCACGGACATCAGTCTGTGTCATCTTCACCTGCATGCAACGTTTTTTGAACTCTTTTGCTTCCAGTGTTCCTAAGAGGGGAAAGGGAAGACAGCATGTCCTAGTTAAGGGTTTCAGCTCCATTTTCTGATTGCAAGGTGTCTGCTCACTCATCCTTTCCTCTCTGAGTCCAGTGTAAGTGACAGCAAAGCCTCCCCAGCCATTGTGACCAGTCTGAGTAATGTGTTGTACCATTTCCCTTATGGGCCAGATTGAAGAGAGAGAAGTGAAAATAGAGCCCCAAACCAAAGGCATTCAAAAGTTGGACCTTACCATCCCAGCCAGGATGAGGCTGGGGGTCTTCCAGAGTCTTTGGAGGGGCAGCAAAGGGGATCCCTCTGAAGATGTCAACGTAGCTCCCAAAGAGTCCCAGCTTCTTGCTCTCACCTTCCACAAATCCTCCCTCGGTGAGTACCACGCCCAGCTACAGGAGGTACCAAGGAGAAGAGAACATCCATTGCTCTGTCCCTCATAACCCTGGCTTCCCACATTGTCACACATTGCCATCCCACCCTCCCCATCCGTGCCCTTGGTGCCTCGTGGAAAGCCCAGAGGTGCCACTGGAGCCGTGTCAGTGCAGGTGTCCTGCAGGTGCCCTTGGGAGCAGAGAGGCAGCAGCAATTCCCCCGCAGGCCCAAAGACAAATGGCAGAAGGAGAAAACCTTCAGCTTTCGGGTGCAAAGCCAGCCTTTGTACTTACGGTGGCAGCCCACGCTACCCCGAGGTAGGAGCACAGGGCCAAGCCCAGGAGGTGCCAGTGAGCCATGGTGAGAGCAGCCCTGAGGGGAAAGTCCCAGCTGGAGGGCTGTGTTTATAAAGCCACCAGTGCAGGTGTGTGCCAATGCCATGGGCCAGGCTTGGCTCGGAGCTGAAGCAGGGCAGCCTCCACAGCCTTGTCCTTCAGTAGCCAGTCCATGGCTGATGGGCATGGCCCTGTGAGAGCCCTGCAGGTGCTGCTTGTTTGGGCTGGAGCCCAATCTCCTCAGGTGTCTTTTCTATTTTTCACATGGCCACCATCCTGATCAGACCATACTTCCCACACTCAGACAGTTTTGGGAATGCAACTTCTCTGTTATTTCTCCTCTCTGGTGTATTGCCATCTCATTTGGATGCTTGCCTCTCTCTTGGGAGCTTTTTGAGCTTCCTAGAGGACTCATTAGCCAGTTATTATGAAAATGTAGACCCCCATTTATCCACAACATTGGTGAACACTTTCTTCCAGGTCTGGACAGCAGCATCCAGTGGTTTAGTTGAGATTTCTTCACCACAAGGATGGCATCGTGTACGTGACACATCCTGCTGAGGCCAATCAGGTTCTCACCCCGAAACAGGGAATTGTTGTACCCCTCTCTAAGAAATAGGGAAGGAACCAGGTTTGCACTTTTCCTGTGGCTCACACAGACATGAGGCTGTCGCTGGACATGTGAAAATGAAGTTTGTGCTCCAGATTCCAGAAGAGAAGGGACTCTGCTGAGTGACCAATGGGTTTATTTAGCTTTGGCCCAACCTCTTCATCAAGGAGCACTGCAAGAGGAAAATGCCATTAAGATTTTTTTTTTTTTCATTTAAAAAGTGCAGATGAAGGCCAACAGTGAGAAAATAAAATATGTTTCTTGTGGGAGATCTCCCAGATTTTTCTCCTGGCATAGCAAATCAGGGCCAGGGCTGCACAGGAACACATGGCATCAATTCCTGGCAGAAAGCCACGTTTGCTGCATCCCAGGATGTGTGGGGCGTGCTGGGATGGGCAGTGCTCTTCACCACATCCCCAGGTCCCCTCACCTCGAGTGGACTTTTGCTGGAGTGGCCCCTGCCAGGCAGTTTCTCCCTGTGCCTCCTCTGTTGTTCCAGACCTAAAGGGACAACGCAGAGCAAGGCAGCAGCTTCAGCAGCTGGGGGTCTCCAGCCCATCTCCCCCCTGTTCCTGATCTCTCCCACGGGGATCCAGCATGTGGGACATCTCTGGCACAGCTGAGCCCCGTGTCCCCCACCACTGTGAGTGGTGACAACCCTTTGAGTCAGGGGTGGTGGCATGTCTGCTGTCTGTGTTACAGCTGCTGCTCTTCCTCCTGCTCATCCCAGCAAGGTGGGAACTCTGTGTGTTCCTCCTGTGAGAGCTCTGGCATGGGGTAGAAACAGAACCAGCCCCAAATACCCAGGAGCCAACCTCCACCCACAAAACCATCAGCCTGGCTTAGAAGTTGTGATTAATGATAAAAGAAATGTTTTCAGCCTGTAGGGTGCAGCAGTAGCACATTTTAATGGAAACAAAGAATACCAGCTCTGAAGGGATCTCAAGGATCACCTGATCCAACCTCCCTTGGCAAAGCCGGGTCTAGTTAAGACAGCCCAGCACCCGGTCCAGCTGATCTGAGAAGTGTCCAGTGTTGGGGAATCCACCACTTCCCTGGGGAGGTTATTCCAATGACTGATTGCTCTCACTGTGAAAAATTGCCCTCTAGTACCCAACTGTATCTTCCCAAGAGTCACTTGTACCCCTTACCCCTCTTTTTTCCCATGTGACTCCTCCTAAAGGGAGTCTCCACCTTCTCTGTAGCCACACTTTAAACATTTGAACTTGGTGATACGTTCTCCCCTTTTCAAGTGGGCTGACACTGGAGTCCCAGAGCTCACCTGAGTTTTGTCAGACCTGAGGGGGGACTCCCAGAGCTGTGAAAGCAGGTGGCAGCACAGCACAGGGAAATGCTTTAAAAGGAGCCTCCCCTGGCATTCTTTACATGACTTACACAGCAACAATATCCCGGGTGGGCTTGAGGGGAGAGCCTCTGGGTTCTGCCATGGTTCCCTCTTTTGTATTTGCTAGGGAAGAGCAGCAGTGTGAGTATGTACCCCAAAACCCTCTGGGAACAGTTTATCCATCCCACATGAGTCCACAGTTCCTGAGCTCCCCTTCCTTCTGTGCTTACTTTTTGTGTTGCAATAATTCCAGGGGAAGGCTGCATCTCTCTCACAGGTCCTGGAGGACTCAGTGGGCTGAGAGATTCCTCAAATATTCCTCTCTATAAATTCCAAACACTTATTTTCCCTAAGATTTCATGGCATTCTTGGAAGTCTGGGCTTTGAGTAGAGTGGAATGCCTTTAGAGGAAATATTACATCTTCTAGCTGAGGTCTGGCTGGAGTTTCTTGTTTACTTTTTTTACAATTTTTTATTCTATAGAGCTGTTACACCGATCCTGTGTTTCACCTCAAGCAGGAAACCATACATTTATGGAAAAGGGCTTTGATATAAAAATACGATGCAGTGGCCAAAGCTGTCAGAAGTTAAAACATTACTTCCAACTGCCCTCTGCTAATGACTTGCATCCTTTTTTACAGGAACAGTGACATTCAAAGTGTCTGGCAAGGGGCTTCCAGATTATTGGAAGGCTTGGTTACAGAGAGCAGAAACTCCTCCTGAAAATAGCTTCCTTAGGGGAACTCTGTTCCAGTGTAAACTAGAATGGACTGTTCAGTTCTCATCTATACCAGCAAAAATCCCTATCAGGCCTGTGCAATGCCCAGATAGTAGAGGGTAGAATATGCTTCATTTCCTTCCACATTGTGTTCTCTTACTCCTAGCAATGTCCCATAGCATTAAATATCCAAACTACAACACTTTTTTCATGTTGTTATTGCTTCCCTTAAGAAAACCTTGTCTTTATTGTGCATTTTCATCCTTGGCTCGTGTCACTTCACCAACGTTTATCTCCCTCCTTCGAGCCGCAGCTTTTCCCCGCTCATCTTTGTAATCTGACATTGTGATTTGTTCACTTGTGTGCTTGTTTTTCTCCTCGAAGAAGATTTGCTGAATCATTGGGGAGGAGGCAAGAGCTCTAGAGGCAGCTGGTGGCCAGTGATAAAACCAGGGCCACATCCAGCCTTCAGGGTTTGCAGGTGACAGCCCTTCAGCTGAAGGCCTGAGTCACATTCCCTTCCGAGCTAAGATTGCTGGGCACTTGGGGATTGAGGAAGAGAGGATGAGGAGGTGGCACCCCCAAAGCAGAAATTATTGATCCTGCTGACTACGAAGTTTGTGTTGTATCTTCTGCAAATTTAATAATGGTGCTGTGAGAAAACATGCAGGCTGGGGGGCTAAATCCTGCTGCCCGATGGATGTTGTGGCCCTTTGAAATCCTTAGGCACTATGAGCTATTCAAATGCAAAGTATTATCAATCCTGCCACGGCTGGGGCACTGTGCAGCAGGCACAGGGACATGGCTCTCTGACTTTCCAGCTGTTTCCCCACGTTCCAGGTAACATGAGAAACCTCAGCTGTCTCATGCACACTCAGGCTGAAACCCAAGGTCTTCTGCCTTGTCAGCTCTGCCTTTAAGACATGAAAATGAGTTTTGTGCAGATCTCCTAAGTATAATTCAGAAATAAAGGCTTACCAATTCTACATGACACTTTTCCTAAGGAAAACTTGGGATGTTCTACTTAGTTTTAATACTTCAAGGAGGTAAGATAAAGTTGGTTAACAAACAAGACTGCAAGTCCAGCTCACCTGAGTTCCATTTCTTGTTGTGCTACTCAAATTTGGGCAAATATTTTAAGGTGAAAAATGCAGGTTGGCAGATTCCAATACAGAGACCTTGCTCTGATGCTTTATGGGGTTTTTGTGGGGTTTTTCATGATGCCACTCCAGTGTATTGCTGTGCATGTGCAGGAATTCCACCTTGCTCTTCTCTGCAGATCTTGGAGCTGCTACAGGCTGGATCTAAATAAGGAGCTGAGGCAGGGATGTCTGACTGACACACTGCTCCACCATGTCCACAGTCTCAGGATGGGGCCCTCTCAGGAACAGGAATGCTCTGTCATCTCCAACTTCCCCTTCCTCAACTGAGACAAGAGATAACTTCTACTTTATGAAGAGAAAAAACCAGTGAACTTGACCACTGCTAAAAATCCCACCAAAGCTCCTAATATAGATGAGCCTGGGATGTAAGATAAAGTCCCATGGCTTTAAAATTATTCAAGAGGAAGGCAGAATCAATGGAGATGGGTTTTAAACCCCTTGTTCTTCATGAGGAAGCCTCGAACATCAGAATTGTGTTGGCTGGTGCTGAATGTGGCTGTTGGAGCTTGCTGAGGAGCCCTTGATGCACAGAGGAATTAAATGGCTTAGAGGTTGTTCATGACCTGGAGAACTGTAGATTATGGGCTGGAGCAGAATCAGCTGTGAGAAACTCAGCCTGAGAGTGGTGCAGAAACCACAGGGCCGTGACTCAGCTGGTGTAACTTCAGATGCCTGCAGATACTGGGCTCCCTCTCTTCAGGGAGAGAAGTAGGTGCATACAAGGCAGGACTTCAGCCCTGGGGTAGATACGTGCTTTAAGAGAGAAAAATCGTTTCCTAGGTATGTTTCTTATCAAAAATGGGAGCCTTTGAGTCACCAGGTCACAGCAGAGATCTCTTGACCTACTGCTGAAGGTTTCCTGCCTCATATCCCATGGAGAGCAGGGGACAGCACTGCAGCCAGGCAGCCAAGGATGAGCACATCCTGCCAGCACAGGGGCAGGGCTTGCATCTCAGTAAAATCCCCAGATGCAGGCAGGACCCAAGACACCAGCCTGAGCCAAAGGGGATGGGATGGAGGATGACAGCCCTCATGGTCTGGGTGAGCAGTGACCTGATAACAGCATGGTCTGGCAGGCTAAAGAAACGTGTTAAAGCTGCAGGTGTGACACTGGTTCATCCTGCACGACCCAGCTTCATCAGGGAAGCCAAGCAGAGCATGTGCCCTGCAGGGATCCCTCATTTCCCTCCCTGTCATGGCTGAGGTGCTTGCACAGGCAGCTTGCACAGGTCCAGGGGAGCTCATCCAAACACAGGAGGGTGTCCCTGGTATGATCTTCAGCTGGATTGATTTGGTTATTGCTGCCTTAGGAGAAGCTGTGAAGGGGTATGTGCTGGCTCTTGCTTTTTCAGCTCAAATGGGAGCAGTCAGGATTTTCCCCCTTCTATTCTCTCAAATTTTACTATTTTTCAGAGACAGAGCAATTATCTGTACACCAAACCTTAGTGACTGGTGCAACTGTGAGGTGATAGATCCTCCTCCCAAACCTCAGGGAAGGCAGCACAGGGGAGAAGCTGCTCTGGGCACTGAACAGGAGCAGCTCATTCAGTAAGCATCAGAATTAATTGTTTGCTGTAAATCTGACTCTCACACTCGGCAATGCTCTAAGAAAACCTTCCCCATGCACTGCCTCAGGTCCAGGGTTCACGTTTGCAGCTCCCAGGCTGCACTTACCCGGGTTATTGCATGGATGGGGGGCTGCCTGGGTGGCAAAGGGCTGACAGGCCTTTCCTGCCAATCTGTCTGTTGTTCAGATGAAGTGGTTGGAAAGTGCTCACTCTCCAGTTCCCTCTTTGGCTCAGGCACTCTGATAAGGCCCGGGCTGTCCTATCTTGCCCTGGGAGCTGTTCCTCCTCCCTAACAGGCTCCTTTCCCCTGCTGACAGTTAGCAGCCGGCAGTGCTTGATAAACTTATCAGACCAAAGCTGAGCTCAGTGCACGCTCAGCTCCTCCCCAGCCCCAGATTTCCCCATTCCTGAGGACTCTCTGCTCTCTGCCTGCCTTGCTGGTACAGTAACACAGATCCCCCTTGGGCCCACAGGTCAAAATCAGCCCAAGGACCAGATTGAGGAGTGCTCAGATTGAAGCAGCACGTTCAAAGTGAGGGCACTGAGTGGGATGTTCACAGCTCATATCCAGCTCTGTCTCTCTCCCTGCAATATTATTCACAAGTCAAAATGCTCTTGTCTGGTTTATCCTCCCTGTGTTGCTGCTCGCCCTGTTCCTCTGCTGGTTTTGAGTTTAGTGGGTTCAACGCAGGGTCTCTGGGCTTGCTGCAGGATTGCTGAGCCAGCTCTGCAGCGAGGGTGGATTCAGTATATCCTATATCTGGGCCTCTGCTGGATTCAGTTCCTATCACTGGTTATTGCTGCCACAGTTGGGCGTTCCAGCCCAGATCAAGGCTCCATTGTGTGAGGTGCTGGATGTGGGAGATAAGGAGGAGCAGTCTCATCCCTGACTATCTTACCGTTGAAATAAACAAGTGAAATGAAGGGGAGAGGGGGAATGATTATCCTCCTCTCACAGATGGGGTGAAGATCTTCTGAGAGCTTCACAGTGTGCTGAACAACTTCAGAAATCCAGCACTCAAGTCTTGCCCAAGGTCATGCAGGAAATGTGTGGCAGATCTTAAGTCTCAGTTTAGAGTTGCAGCCTTAAGATCAGTGTGTGTCCATGGTGACTGTTAGTTTTAAGATGGTGGGCCAGGAATTCTGCAGAGATCTGTGTTCTCTTCTCATCCAGCACAGAGATTCACTATCCCTGAATAATTTTTGTGTGGCTGTTCTGGGTTGCTTCCTCTCAGTGGATATGCTATTCCAGGTGAAAAGGCAGGGGAAATCTCTGCTTTGTGAGCAGATTAAATGTTTAAAAATGGTTTATGATGTGCTTTTTTTTTTTGTTTTGTTTTGTTATTCTGTAGCAGCACTGCAGGATGAGCTCCATATCCAGTCCCATGTTAGCCCCTTAATGGCAGGCAGGAATGTTTTCCCTGTGCAAGGAAATGTGTATGTAGCTATTTCTGGGAGATTGCCCCACACCTTCAAGTTTCCCTTTTGTGTTCTCTGCTGATGGGCTGGATTTAAACTGCTGCTGTGTCTCCATCACCTGAGACTGGGGAGCAACCTGCTGTGAGGACAAGGGACTCCACTCTTATCTTTTTTTTCACTGAAAACCCCTTCTTGTGGTGTCTGAGGCGGGAAGGAAGCAGATGCAGCAAATCCCTTTAACCAGTAGAACCTGCACCCAACTGGAGTCTAATCCTTCCCTGTCCTTCCTCTCAGTTCTGTTTAGGGCTGCCTTAACAATTGCCAACACAAGAGAGCTTTAGGATCTTGCCTTCTCCAGGATCGCAGTCTGTGAGGTTATTACAACCTGAAGATAAGTTCCAGCCTAATGCTGTGCTGGCTGGGAACACCCCTCTGCTTCCTGCGGGTGTCCCCTGGCTCTGTCCTCATCAGGAAGAGGGATTCATCCCGTGTCCAAACTGAAATCCACCCTTAATCACAGCTCTTCTGGGCTGCTGCTCTCAGTGCCTCAAGGCTGTCTGGAAGACACAGAGGCACCTCTCTCCTCCTGACAGTGCCCGGGGTTAGTGCTTTGCATGTCCCTCATTTGCTAAACAAAACAGCCCAGAGACCAGGATTTATTTTTCCCTAGCAATAAAGGGAAGAAGGTGTGAAGGGGACTGGGGAAGTACAGAGCCAGCTCAAAGAGAGGCAAAAACAATCAGCTCTTTCTTCAGCCACAGAGATTAGTTGAGATTTTGCTTTTTGCTATCTGTTTCCTTGACTGACTGACCAGAATGTTTGTGATACAAGGGGAGGTGGTGAGAAAGGGGCCGTACCAGAGTGATCAGAACTGAGGAGGATTTGCATGTTTGGAGAGCAAGGCCAGGTGTGTTTGGAGTTGGTGACAGCCATGGCCTGCTCCTGAGGGGTGCTGAGCATCCTTGGGTGCAGATTCAGCAGTTTGGAGTTGGTGACAGCCATGGCCTGCTCCTGAGGGGTGCTGAGCATCCTTGGGTGCCCGTGGTGCAGATTCAGCAGCTCCAAGGATCAGGGCAGCCCTTTGCCTGCCCTTTGTAGCAGGTCTGCCCACGGCTGGTGCTGTGCTGGGAGGGAAGAGGGGGCAGTGGGGCTCTGCCTTGTTTTTCCTTTGGGCTGCTGGCATCCGCAGGCCTCAAGCGATGCCAGGGCTTGGGCATTAGGTGATCTAAAAGTGGCAACTCATTACTCAACAGGAAGAAACTGTAGTATCTTAGTGGAAAACATTGCAAGTTAATTCCCTGTCCTCTCCTGCCTTTTGCCACCTCCTGTCTGTGGCTCGCTGGTGCCTTTGAGGCATGGGCTGTGTCTCTGATACGCTGCTTTTGCCTGTGGGGATGGGTCAGCCTGCATCCCCGGCACTGCTCTGGCCACAGCTGGGTTCTCCTGAGCTCTGCAGCAGCACATTGCCTGCAGCCATCCCAGTGTGCTCCTCCCCTCGCTGCCCCTCCAGTCTAAGTCGTCCCTGGATCTCCTGGGATGGGCTCCCCGGGCTTCCCAGGCTCCTCACAAGCACCAGGCTAAGTGTTAACAGCACCAGTCCTCTCCTGGCACTGCCTCCTCCAGTGTAGCTGCCCCTCAGGAATGTCTGGGCTCAGTAACCCTCCCTGGAGTCCTGGGGAAATAGCAGACAGGACGGGGGTGATGTGTGCTGTGTTTGGAGGGAGAAGCTGTAGGAGCACACAGGAGAGAAGATTCCAGCTGTCCATTGAAGGTTATAGCTCCTCTGTACCTTGGGAATCAAGGACAGGATTAAAATCTAATGGACACAGCAGCTCTTCTTCACGAGGCTCAGAAGAACCAGCTGTCTGGTTTGGTTTTATGAGTGGTCACAGGCACTCTTGCCAATTGATGTGTGCCAGCACTTGACTCCAAATGGCCAAAACTGGGAAGCTTTACATGAGTCAGACACCCCTGCTGTCCCCAGGGAAGTCTGTGCTGGGGTGCCTCTGTGGTTTGGGGCTGCAGGGTTTTGCTCCCGAGCAGTCCACGTGCTGACACCCTCTTTGAATATTTCTGTTTGCAGATTAGTGGAGGACAAGGGGAATAACAAACACAGTTTGCATTTTGGGCAGTAATTTTAATAAGCTGAAGTGACTTTACCTTGAGCAAGGCTTGTGCATGTGTGGCTGTTCACAGGTGTGTGTGGGGCTGGGGACCAGCTCCGTCACAGGTTATGCACCTTCCCCAGAATGGCTCAGGGAAGGACAGCAGGGATTTTTGGAGGGCTTTGGCACTGTCTGTTGGACACACATTCCATGTACCTGGTGTGCCCTCCTGCTCTGCAGGGCTGGCTCTGGCTCCGTGGGGCTCTGCACCAATCTGTCTCCAGGATGAAAGTCTCTCTGACGGGAGCCCTTTCCTGCATGGGAATTTCCATCTTTATTCCCATTCAAACCATAGAGCAACCCAAGACTCTTTCCCTTCTCCTTTTGCACCATCCCCACTGCCTGTGTCCCCAGAGTCAGGTGTGAGCCATTCCTTAAATGAGTGTTTTGAACATGAAATACATTATGTTAGCCCAGTTACTAAGAAGGAACAGATTTATCAGATAAATCCCAGCAGGCCTGTACATGTCACTGTCTGGTATAGTGCAAAAAAAATATACATTAGAGTAAGTATAAATACATATTTACAGTGTACAAGTAAAGCCAGGAGTACAGACTCTGGGTTTGAGCTTCCAGGTACATATTAATGACTTACAGCTTAGGCACAGCATAAAAGGGACAAGAACATTTTAGGTCTTAGGAGAATAACTTGGGATTTACAGCAGTGGAACTGAGGACAGTTCTCTTCTGGCAATACATGAATTTTCAACCTGGACCATTTTTTCTTTGCCCGTGATGGGCACTCCTTCATAAACCCCTGGAGTGGAATGGCTCCAGCCTGTTCCCAGGGTAATTCCCACTGGTGTCATTGTCCAAGGCCATGTGTTCAGGGATGCAGTTATGGAGCGAGCCAAGTGCTGCTACAATGCCCCAATTAACTGAAAACACTTGTCTGTGTTATAATAATGTTACAATAATACTTTGTCCTTCCTGTTAAGAACTCAGGGGACTCCACAAACCTGAGTGAATGGCCCCACGCCACCAGGAGGGGTGGAAAAACAAAAGCCCAGTGCAGTGCCTTGCCAAAGGTTATCGAGAGAGAATTTGGCAGAGCTTGGAGGGGAACTGGTTCTTTACTTGCTCCAGTGCTTTGCTCCAAGCCCTAGACCTGGCAAAAGGAGGAAATACCACTGCTCTCTTTGTATAATACTTGAGAGGTACTTGCATGCTCTGCCAACATGTACAGGCTCAGTCACTTCCTCCTAGAGGAGAGTGCCTGGCAAGCAGAACTCTGGCCCTTGACATCGATATCCAGGGGCTCTCCTGCCCATGCACTGACTCAGGATTGCTCAGGACAGCTCTAAGCTGGCATGTCCAGCATGCAGGGAAATATCGTGGGACATACCAGCCCTGATTCCAAGAGCAGCCAGACTCTCCCATGGTACCAAGACACGGGGATTGTTAGCTCGTGCCTGGCGCTGCGGTCTGGCTCTTCCTGGAGCCTGCTTGGGATCTCTGCAGCGTGGTGTGCCTGAGGAATGTATTTAGAGACCCCTGTTATCTGCTAGGGATAGGAGCTGTTTCTTCAGTATTTTCCTCCCACTCCAAGCTAAAAATACAGCACAGTTAACTTGTCATTTGATCACAGTAAATGCTCTGCTGAAAGAAATGACTTTAAGGTGTCTGTTGGCAGAATTTATGGCCTGGGCAAGTCTCTGCAGAAGGCCTGTCCAGGTTGAACACAGCTGACTGAATGCAATCTATTTGCATGCCCTGGGCTTATCTTCCCAACCATCAGAGCACAACATGGTTACAGCACCAGCTTTGTACAGATTGTTGCTGCCACCAGCCCAGGAGTCCCCTCCTCCCAGCTGGGCAGCCTGACAAACTGGATTCTGCTCCTGGTGTAAAGCCAGAGTAACAGTGACCTTGGAGGAATTCCTCTGGATTTACACTTGAGCAGGTGATGTCAGATCTGGGCTGGTACCTGTTGCAATCAAAAAGCGAAAGCTCCCACAGGTTTCTTTGGGATGTGCAAGGCCCTGTGGTGCCAAACACCAAAGCCAATGCACGACTTGTTCAGTCCCCAGGGGAGCACAGGACACCACGGGAGCTTTATGAGCTGGATGGAGGAGCTGGGGACAGTCTTGAAGGTGGAGCTCCAGCAGAGACCCCTCACTTGAGGCTGTGCTGGGTCTCTCGGTGCCTGCGCAGATCCACCTTGCGCTGGAAGCCCTTGGCACAGAGCTCGCAGCTGAAGGGTTTGAAGCCCGTGTGTTTGCGGCTGTGGGTGATCAGGTTGGAGCTCTGGCTGAAGGCTTTGCCACACACCTGGCATTTGTGGGGCTTCTCCCCTGCAGGGCATAGAAAATGGTAAAAAAAAAAAACCAACACTTTAACAGGTGAACAAAGACAGAAATGCATTTTAGCAGAGTCAGACCTGCTTGGGCATCAGGGTGCTGCCAGCCCAGCCCTCCCAGTGATGTGTCTGGATTGAGATCCAGCACCAGGGACAATCCTCTCCAGCTGAGCAACCTATTCCCTGCATCCAGGGCTGGGTACAACCCCAACATGCACCACAGGCTGGCCAACAGCCACCTCCTTGTCAGGCAGATGTGCTTCAGCCTCCTGCTGTCTCACCCCACATGGAATAATGACTTTGCAGTCATTATAATGACAATAATGACTTTGCTTCTGGACACTTATCCCCAGTCTAATAGCTCTGTGTCTGGGGGCTGTGTATGTACATCAGCTCTAATCTTGGTTTTCTCGTGGAATATTTGGTGTCTCACCTGTGTGGATGTAGGTGTGCTTCTTCATGTCTGACTTCTGGTGGAAGCGCTTCCCGCAGTACTGGCAGGGGTAGGGCCGTGTGTCCGAGTGGATCAGCAGGTGAGTGGAGAGGGTGGAGGAACGTTTGAATGTCTTCCCACACATCTTGCACTCAAAGCTTCTTTCCTGGTGGGGAAGGAAAATCATGGGATGTCTGAGGCTGCAAGACATGTGACAGAGCTTGAAGAGTGATGAGAACTGTAGATTTGATAAGCAAATCTCCTTGGCTCGTGGACTGATAATGCTGGGTGCAGCACAAAGGGAATGCAGGGAGGGTTAATTATGGAAATGGATCCCATCTTGTGATCCCAGCTCCTGCACCCTTTAGCAGGAGGTGAGGCACAGCAGAGCGAGTAGCAATGATCCTCCCTTGCCTTCCAAGGAATTCTGAAGGGCAAACTGAGATTTGTGAGACCAAGAGCTATAGCCTGTGGTTTTTAGAGCTCTGTCCTTGTCACTGCGTGCCACAGGAAAGGCATCACGTTTGTAACCTAGGAAGTGTCACTTCCTCTGTAATGGATTAAGCAAGAGCTGAGGTCCAGAGCTGGTTCTCTGGAACCATGCCACCCACCTGGGAGTGGATGTTGGTGTGCTGCTCCAGACTCACAGCGTGCCCAAAGGTTTTGCCACACACTTCACAAGCAAAGGGACGGGTCCCGCTGTGAGACCTTCGGACGTGGACCTCCAGCCCATGGGGAGTGGAGAACACCTGCAAAACAAAATCCCTGTGATTTTCTGACATGAGGGGGCTGCACCTCCATCTCTGTTTTCAATTCCTTCTCTTTATTCTATTCTCCCCTCTGTGAGAGCTCATGTGAACTGCAGCATTCCCACTGCCTTGTTCTCCTGACTGCAGGCCCTGCTCTGAGCCACACTTCGGTGTGCCCGAGTGAAGAATGGGTTTCATGCTTCACGTGTGCCATGAAAATCCCTCCAGGCCCTCCCCATCCCAGAGGTTCTCATCCAGCACACACCTTGTTGCACTTCACGCAGTGGAAGGTCTCCATGTCTGAGGAATAATGCAGGCTGTAATCCAGGGGGGGCTCGGTGCTGGGCAGGAGGTGGCTCCCATACAGGCTCACAGGGTGCTCCAGCAGGGCTGACTGCATGCTGGAAGACATCTGCTGGTAGCTGTATGGCATGTGGAAAGCATCCCAGGAAAAGCCAGCTTTGTAGAAGGTTGGGGGGCTCGCTGTGTTAGTGCAGTCCTTGATCTGCAGCCCTGGCATGGCCATCTCTGAGTTTGCAAAGGAGAGGGAGAGGCGAGTGTCACACCATTGCCTGAAGTTGGGCACCTGTTAAAAAGTTCCCCATCTTGCCTCACCTCGAGAGTTGCAGTTGGTAAATTCTCCTTGATTCAATCCTGATTCCCCAGGTAAAATTCCCATCGTGACTTTGATTTCAATCTGAGGAGATTTTATGGCAAAGAATGCCATGGAAATTTTATGGCTAAGGGAATATTGAGCCCCCTGCTAGCCCTCCTTGATGAGGAGTTTGAACACGTATCCTGTGGGACCTGCCGTGACCCACGCAGCACAGAGCTGCATTACTGTGGGGAGGTTCATTCACTGGGAATGACAGCAAAATCCTTCACTCTTCCTGGTATAGACCAGAAAGGGAAATACAGAATGCTCCTGATCAGCTCTGCCTGTGGCAAGTTTTACCACTGATGTCAAAATAAGAGCTCTCATTCACTGAAAATCTGGGCGCAGTTTTAGGGGCTCCATAACCAGCTCAGCCCTGACCTCTTTTGCAATTGGGGTTTTGGGTAGCCAACCTTGTGAAGGGCCTGGCAGCATCCTGCTCAGGTACTGGACAGGGACACTCTCTTCTTTCAGTTCAGGTGGGTCCTTTTCTTGTTTTGGAACCACACATCCCAGGTCCTGTTTCTTGATGTCCTCTGCTGTCCTGTCTCCTGTGGCTGTGAAGAGCAGTGTCACACTTAGGTCACAGTTATGTCACTCTTGCTGCTACGAGAAGAGTTTGTTTAGGTGAGTTTTGCACTCATGTGTGAACTCCTGCCTGGACACAGCAGCCCATGCTCAGTTCCCTGAGGAAGTGCAGAGCAAAACAATCAGCATTCAAGGTCTGCCCTTTGCTGAGGAAGGGAAATTCCAATCAGGATGAGATAGGCAAGGCAGAGGGGCCAGGATGAGATGACAGGATCCTTGATACCTGATACAGTTAGAGAAAATCAACCCTAGAATTGTGTCTGTAAGAATAATTTCCCTATTTAAAACCATTTCCGTTTGTGTGGGTAAGTAACAATCACTAACTTATTAACCTCCCCACCCCTCTCCTGAGAGAGCTGGGTATTGTTAACTTGGATTTATGGACAGCCAAGTAGGGAAGCAGAGAGGGGAGGCAAGTCCTTATGCACTGAGCCTCTTCTCCTCCTGCCCACACCCCCATTTATTTCTCCATGCTTGTCCCAGCCCCTAAAGACACCAACCAACCCTTGTTAAACTTTGTAGTAAGAATCTAAAATGGACAGATGTTCAACATGTGTGTCCTTTCTGCTGGAGACGGGATAGATCTGCTGAAGGACAGTATTTATCTCTTGTCAAAACCTGCCACTGCTCCAGAGACACAACAAATGGCTGAAGGATGATGGCAGGAATGGAAATTAAAATGTTACCTCCTTTCTTTTTTATCAAACTTATCTCAGGGCTAGACTCTAATTTGATAGCCGGGGCTAGAACAAAGAGTAAACTGATCCTAAATTTGAATAAAGAAAATTTGAATGGTGCCTGAAGGAAGAAGATAATTACCCTGGCCCTGCCACTGCTTGCATGGCTGGAGGAGAGCAGGAGTAGGAGCAGAGGGAGCACAGCAGCGATGGCAGAGCTCTGTTGGGTGGTGTTAACACCAGGAAGAGATGGTAACACACCGAGGTAGAGAAGATGCAGTCCAGAGGGAATGTGGGCAGTGAGCACAGGAAACCAGAGGTGGAGGTGGCAGAGTTGTGAGCCTGTAGAACACTGACAACCCAGTGCGAGCTCTTTTCCCAGCTGTAAGTGACCTGAAGTTGGTCATTTTCCCAAATGTGACCAACTCCACACAGCATCTTATAGCTCGAATCTCCCCAGCAACCCAGCAGGAAACAAAGGGAGGATCAGAGTGGATTTGGTGCAGAGAAAGGACACACAGTAAGGGATCAGCTTGCCCTTACACTGGCATCCCTGTGTGGAAGTCCTCGGATGCTCTTCAGCTCACTCATCCTGCTCCCTTAGCTGCCTGCTGAATTATTGATTTACCTTGGTGTGTTCCTACAAGCCCAGGGGATGGACGGACTCACCAGTGAAGGCAGAGGGGACTGGACCCCACGGGAGCACTGGCAGGTCATCTTCCACACAGCGGTGCTGGTGATAGGTGTGAGCCTTTTTGCTCTTCACCAGAAAGGAGCGTGGCATCTTCCATTCACCTTCTGGGATGAAACAGAAAAACAGCAGCTAAACCTCTGTGGCTTGGGGAGTAAATTCCCACTTGTTTCAGATTAAGTGCACTCTGTAAAAATCACACTTCACAATCTACCCCAGGCTGAGGCAAAGGATTACAGAAAAAGAAACAGGGACAGGCTTAACCCGAGACCTGAGTTACAGACCAAAACTGTCTGTGGCAGACACGTTGGAAGCCAGGACCTGTCTCTTGCAGTCCTGCTCTGACTACAGGACAGGCTGCATTTCTGATCTTCTCCTCCCTGGCAGTACACAGAGGGAACCACAGGTTAGAGATCCCCACTGGAGAAAGTCTGAGTGTTTGTGCTGCTCCTGGAAGGGCCCTGTCCCAAGCCATGGCCTGGGGCCTACTGTGAAATTATTATATAAACAACAATGATAGAAACGACACCAAGAATGGGAGAGAGACAGGAAGATCCCTGCAGAATGATGTGTGGAGGGTTTTCCTCTTGCTTGAGTAGTTGGAGTTCTGGCTGACAAACAAGAGAGCAGAGGCAGAGCAGGAGGGCTGGGTGAGAAGTCACCTTCTGGACCCAACTCAAATATTACAGACCGTTGAAAAGGCGGGTTAGGGACAAACATAAAATGCTGAAATTTAATCATACCAAATGCTCTTGCAATGCATGTGTTATCTTTGCTACCCAGAACCCAGCCCACCCTGTGCCCACTCCCTGGGGCTGGTAACTGCTCTGATGGAGGCAGGGTGGCAACAGGGACAATGTTGTGAGCACCAATATCAGCCGGTGCCTTATTTGCATGTGTATTTGCATTTTCCCTTGTAATTGTTTGGGATAGAGGCACTAAAAACAAATCTTGCTATATTTCATTTGAAAAGTCAGCATTTAAGTCCTGACTCTCTGTTGACTGGAAACTGTTATTAAGTTCTGCTCCTTCCTGAGAGCAGTTCAGTGGAACGATCTTATTTACTAAAGAAAACCCCCCAAAATCCATAAAGTTTGCACCTGTTAAGCAGGAACGATATGAAATATCTGTCCAAGGACAGAGAGTTCTGAAATCCCAAACAGGCAGGGATGGAAAGGTCTGTTCCCCAGAGGTCTGTTCTCCAGAGAAGTGCCTGTACTGCCCCTTCATGCTAAATATCATTACAGAGCCCAGTGGTGTTTTGTTTAAAGGTCTGAGGGCCACATTTACAGTGGTGCCTAAAGCTGTGGGCTCCCCACAGCCAGGTCTGCTGGGGACAGGGGGATTGCCAGGGTGCTCCCAGCCCAGCTGCCTTTGGATATGCTGCTGTCTTTTTAAATCTGGTCCAGGATTCCCACTGTTCCATCCATGAATTCAGGGATAACTCTTGTTGGCTCAAAGCATTTTTTTTTTTTTTTCTGAAATGACTCACCTGTTTTTCTTCATCTTTTTCCAAGAAATTTACGTGTAGCTTGAGATGAATAATAGAAAGCTGAGGCCACGAGCAGACTTTAATTTTAGAAAAAGGACAGAACAGCACTGAGGAGGGACCATGAGCAGGCCCTTGAGGGAAGGGGCCCTGAAGTACACACGGCTGCTTTTTGCTCTCTGGGAACTCTCTAATGAGGTTTATTCAAAGATCTGTAAAGAGTCCCTGCCCAGTGAAAAGCTGCAGGCACAGAAATAGCTCCAGCTCACACACAGGGCTGTTCTGCAGTGGGTTATAACCCTTCAGCAGCTCTGCTCAGCCCGTGTCCCTCCCGTTCCAGCAGCACCGCTGAGCTCTTGGTCAGTCCCAGCTGAGCTACCTGTGCACTGGCCCAACCCTGCATTATACACCTGCCCCGAGTTAAAGTGCTGCCTCAAACCCTTCAAACCTGGAATTTCCACTCCTGTCACAGGGGTTTTCCCATGTGGTGGGGCAGCCCTGTGTCCACAATGAGGGGTATTCACACCAGGAAACTTCAGACATCAGATTTCTCTGCCTACATTAATCAGTTTGTTTCCCTGGGCTTCCTCCAGGGTAGAGGAGGAGGAGGCTGTGGCAGTGGGTACCTGCAGGGTGAGAGCCTGCATCCAGCTGTGCCTGCTGGAACAGCCACTCTCCCTGCCCTCAGGCTGGAGAATCCTGAAGAATCCTGAGGCAGCACTGGGCAGCTCAGCAGGTAAATCAGAGGACTGGAGATAGGTGGTTTAAACAATCCAGCAAAGTTTTACAGCAGTGCCCATATGCCAAGTACAGGCAGCACTAAGCACAGCCCCTCTTTTCCAGTGGTGCCTGAAAGCAGATGCCCATGAATAAAAAGAATCTTTCTGGATGTGTTTGCCCCAGCCCGTGTAAAAGTCAAATTTGGTCCAGTATCCTGAGTGCTGATAACGACTGAGCAAAACCATCCTCAATGGACTGAACGTTGCAAAAGGAAGTCACCTTCCCCCACCCCATTTTACAGAAAAAAAAAAAAGGAACTGGGAACCCAAAGCAGAGTTAATTAACAACTGCACTGGACTGGCTTTGTGATTCACACAACCAGGCTAGAGCAGAGGAAAGCTACAAGCAGAGATTGTGGGAGGGAAAAGGACTGTTTTTCCTCGAAACTCCAGATTATCTGTAGCAAAAGATCAGCTGCTCCTAATGGCTCACTGTATTTCCCAGGAAAAGCAGTGCTGTAGACAATGGACCCTGCACCCTGCTACGTTTTAGAGTTATTGAAGCTTCTGACAGAATTCAGCTTCAACCTTTTGCTGAAAATTAAACTTTCTTTCTTTTTTCATTTCAGCCCTTGTGGAAGCTGTTTCTAGCTGGACTGGTAAGTGCACAAGGGAATTTATTGCTTGGGAAGGAGTGCCCATCCAAAATGGAAGTGTTCTGGCATTTTTATTAATTCAAGACAGGATATAAAACCAGCAGGTGGCCAGAATTGGCATTCTTATTAGCCTGCCATCCATGCAGCTGTATAATAATGTTCTAATGTGCCTTGAGGAAAAGACAGCGGGAGCCAAGGGGAAAAAAGCAGCTTCACTATTTTGGGTACCTCACCTGAAACACCTTAGAAAGGATTCTTTCACCAGTTATAAATTCCCCAGTCAGACCTGAAAGCAGATCCAGCATTTGCATGTTCAAACTCAAAGCTCCTTCACCCTCAGCAGTGCTTTTGGATGATTTTGCAGAGCATCCCTGGTAAAACTCTAACGGGACACTGAAACATTGCAAACGGGCTTGGTTTTAAATTTAGGGGTGGCTTCTGACTCCAGGATCCTCCTTTTACTGGATCCTGTGCTCCTCATGAAGCCCTCACTCTCACTTCACTGCACAACAGCTCTCAGTTCCCAAACCCACAGGACTGGTCCTTGATGTAATTTAGAGGAAATTCGTATTTTTGGTGAATTAGGTTATGAAGCCTTTGGTGGGGACAGTGTTTGCAGGATTGTGCCACACTGAACCCAGTTTGCAGTGAAAGCTCCATTCTAAAGCTGACTTGCATTTTCCTCTAAATTCAAGTAATTCTGTTTTCAGATTTCCAAGGTTAATTGTAGAGACTAAATGCATTTTCCTGCTACACTCAGTGAAACATTAAATTGTAACTGGCATTACAAGGCTGGAACTCACTAGTAGTACATTACACCACATCTTCAGATAAGTTGATGAGCATACAAAGTTTTAGGCTAAAAAGCACTTTTTCCTTTCCATTGTTTAATTTATATTATTTACATTTATATCTCAATATTGCCCTTCTCATGCTTTTTTTAAAATTTTCTTCTTTTTCTTTTTTTTTTCTGGAAAAGTGAAGCTTCCAAAAATAGAGGATAGTTTCTCTTTCAAAAGATTACATTTTAGAAGAAAAAACGTGCCAAGCAGAACACGATGTGTCTGTGGTTTAAGAACCCAAATAAAATAAAATAAGAGGTTTTTTGGACTCTTGACTCTTTAAATATAAAGTCAAATTTGAAAGAATTTCACCTCTTTACAAGAAAATTAATAATTTCTTCACTAGTCCACCCTTGCAAAATCGAATGCACTTGGGGCAAGTAATTTAAATGCCACTTTTTATTGGAAAAAAGAACAGGACATTTTTAATTCTTGTGGTAAGACTGGATTTATGGACATTGTGGCAGGGGCAGCAAATTATGGTGGAAATTTTGTCAAAGAAGTTGAACAGAAATGCTGGTATAGCTGCAACATCCAGAAAAAAAAAACAAACATATTTAGACTGTAATTGCAGCACTTGATCTCTGGAAAGCTCACATAGCTCCCTGTGATGTTGGGAATGCCACTGGCTTTAGGAAACTTTGCCTTAGGGTTCCATGGATGGAATTACACAGTGCAAGCTCCCAAATTCCAGATCTCCTCAGAGTACAGATGCAACTTCAATGTGAACTCGCAAACCATTAATGGATTGAATCAATCTTGTGATGTGAGAAGCGCCTATAAATAGCTGATTCCATATGCTAAAAAACTGTTAGATTAATCAGCCTATATTCAAAAAAAAAGGGTGGAAAAATAATTTAAGATGGATTCAAAGCAAAAATGCTGAATGGGAGAGGAATTGTCATCTACAAAAACGGGCACAGGTGATGGCAGCAGAGGTGTGCTGCTCTCTGAATGTTAAGGTCTGGCCCTAAAAAAGAGCAAATAAAAAGAAAAACACAGTTTGCCCTCTCCTCAATGGCAGAGAAAAAACTCCACAGCTCCTGCTGATGGAGCTGGCTGGGACACAGCTACCTGAGACCATTGTCACAACTGATATTTTGCTCTATTACCATTTTCATGTGTAAAAGTGAAGCACATGGCATATAATTCCAAAAGGTTCGATTCAAATGAGTCAGGTGAACTATTACCACAAAGGAGCCCTCAGGAAAAGTGGCTGAGGCAATGGAATACATTACATATTTGCAGACACAAGCGAAGAAGGAGGAAAAAAAGCTTAGAAAAACATATCAGAAAAATGAGAAAACCAATGCAATTAAAAGTGTTTAAAAGAATAAATCAATCACCTGTTTGAGGGACTTTGCTTTACTGGATTTGCCTTGAAATCTCCCCAGACAAGCGAGACGTCGTCCTCTCTCGGGACTCCTCTTCCACTTTTTCACTTGGTCGCAGTCAGTTGAAATAGATACTTCTCCTTTTTTCTCTCTGTTTTTTTTTTCCCCCTGTTCCCCTCCCTGATTTTTCAATCAGATTATTTGTGTCAAAATCTGGCGGTGAAGAAACAGCCAATAAGAGGCAGAGCCCAGAAAGTATTTGCTTATCAAAACTTCCCAGGACTTTGACAACTTGAAGAGAATTCACGATGCCCAGCTCGAAGCCCTGGGGGCAGCACCCTTCACTTTTGGGGGCAGCTTTGCCTTCTGCAGGAATGCTCCTCTGTCATATTGACAAAAAGCATGACATGGGAAATAATGTACTGAGCAGGCATTTGTTATTTTGTCTTCTCCTTCAAAAAAAAAAAAAAAAATTAAAAAAAAATTTTAAAAGCCCTTAAGAAACCTGTATTTTTACAGACATTCATCCCCGCATCATATCTCTCACAAACAGACACACCATCTGTCTCACACACACACACACTCACATACTTGGGGCTCATAAACAAAACCATCAAGCACATGTGCACAGAATTATTTTATTCCAGAATGGATCTTTTATCTCTCCAATTTCCAAGGAAAAACGAATAAATACTTGCATGGTATAACCGAAGAAGATGCGTGTTAATCACCCTTCATTTTCCCAGGCATATGTGTGTGCAATCCACACATATTTTAGGCATTGCTCTATCTATATACAGCTGTATACAGGGTATAAATATAGATTTAAGAAAGCTCATTAAGCAAGCTCATTAACAACAGCTTTGCAAAAAGCTCTTCAAGAGCAATAATAAGAATTTGCACTTCTATCGCTCGCTTTCAAAAAAGGTTTGAGAATGGGTTTGCAAATGTGAAATAATTGAGTGTCAAAGTAATGGCCCAGTGGAAGGAGGGAGGATGGAGCAGGGGCAGAGTGACTGTCCCCAGGTTGTTCTCCAGCACAGCTGGGAACAGGAGCTGGAGAAGAGTTTTTTCCTTTAGAATCCTTGGAAGGAGAGCTGAAATCCCCAAATTCTGGGGAGACAGAGAATGGGAGTCATTCCTTGATTCCACCTTTTCTCTAGTAATCCCAACCCTCCTGGCTGCGCAGGTGCACAGTGGCATGAGCTGTGCGTGGTGGAACTCAGAGCACAGAGATGCCTTCCAAGGAATTCATCATTCCAGAGGTAAAGAAGTGTCCGGCAGCCGTCGTGTGCTGAGCACCGGACCGCCACCAGCAGGAAAACTCCTCTGGAGATGGAGTTTCCTGCTCCCTGTGAGCTTCCAAACGCATTTCACTGCTTCCTACAGCTGCTGGGTCCCTTTTCCTGCTGCAGCCCAGGGTGGGGAACACCAGGAAGGAACAACCTTTGTTCAGCCCGGGGCTCAGCAGGAGGCTGGGGCTTCCCTGACAGAGCAGATCCAGGGACACTCGGGGCTGAGAGCAGAGGGATTCCGCATCCAGCCGTGGCAGGGTTTGCTGTCCCCAGCGCTGTGGCAGCACGGGCACAAGTGCCAGCCGTGGCGTTGCCCCACGGCACCGGCTGGGCTGTGCAACGGGACTGATGCAACTCGGAGATAGGAGCGTGGATTTCACCCGCATTGAGAAAGATTCAGATTTTGATCTTAACCCATCTGTCATAATACTGAGCACAATTAATTCTCGTTGTTTATAGAAGTGAACAATTCCTTTTCCCGCTCCCTCCTCCCCTCCATATTTATCTGGGCGAGTTTTGCATGAAAGAAACGTTCCCAAGGCATTGTGCTCAGGAGCTGATTTGCATCCTCTTAAACACAGGCATTTGAGGGATTACATTTCCCGCTACAAAAACAAGCATTGTAACAGAAACCCAAAATGTACATTGCAGCTTCAGGGTTTCGCACTAAGACAGTTACAGGAATTAAACAAAACAGGAAAATGACAAGCTGCTGAAAAGGACTGAGATGTAATTTTATGAAACATTGGAGCTGGCTTCTGCCAGCACCCCTGAGCACAGGCTTCCCATTGATACAAAGTGCAAATGGCTGCAGAATGTGCCTCCTAAACTCCAGACAGTCCAAGTAAATCAATCACACACCAAAAAAAAAAAACCCTAGAAAAGTAGTGTCAAAATCTTTAAGGTCCCCTCCAGGCCACTCTAAGATTCTATGTTCAGTAAAACCCCCCCAGCCAGCTGATTTCAGAGGGGCTGCTAGGAAGACTGTGGAAAAGGAGGATGCCTCCATCTCCAGTGTCACTAACAGCTGGAGCATCTCCTGTCCCCCCAGGTAGCCATGAGCTCACAAGGCCAGATGCAAGTGCAGACAAGACTGATCCCAGCTAACAGCACAGAAATTCCTGTTCGGGACCAAGGTCACCACACTGCAACGCCTGAAGGGACATGGGGACACTGCTGGGCTTTCTCCAGCTCTCACCCACTCCTTCTGCCTTTATTGGATCTCGGGGATTCCTGCGGAGCACAAAGCTGCAGGATGGGAGCGCAGTCGCCTTGCCTTGTGTTCTACTCTTCCCTGCATTTCTGTCTGTGGCTTCTGTTCATCTCTCTACCGAAAGCACCATCAAAAGGCCACTTGCACAAGCTGAATTATAAACCCAGAGAGCTGGAGGTGCGTTTGGGGCCGGCAGAACCTTTGAGCTGACCCCGTGTGGTCATTCTTATTTTATGTTCTTCCTGTTGATATCCTTTTCCCCGTTCTCCCTTGTGCAGGCTCAGCAGAGAGGGGAGAGCCACAGAGAGCTTATCTGGGCTCCCAGAGGCTCGTCCTGGCCCCGACCCACACAGGCCATGGGGGATGTAGAGAGCCCTGCTTGCACACAAGGACAGTTGAATTCTGTGTGCTGCTGGGAGCGCTCACTACGCGTCACACGCTCCAGTGCTCCCTAAGTAAATAGATTTTTAAATGCACAGCTCAGTAATAGTAACCAGGTTAATTACAACATAACACGTCCCTTTTAGTGCAGTTGTTTCTCCTTTCAAATCCAGCAGCAAACCCCTGCTATAGCATCCATGTTTTCTTTGTCAATTTGACTGTTACAGCAATTAAGTCCCAGTAAAATAACACGACTAATTGCTTCCAGCTCTTTTCTGAAGCTCATCTTAATTTCCACTCTTTTCTGTGTCAGATTAAACAAACATGTCATCTGCACACCAAGAAAAAAAAAAAAAACTACCATCACTCCGTCCAGACCATAATAAATATTAATTGCCAGGCACAAGGCAGGACTAGATTAAAAATATGCTGGCTCCAAGCAACTCTTATCTCATCATGAAGCAGGACAACCCATTGCAGGTGCAGCAGGAAGGAACTATCTCAGTCCTGCAGGGATCAGAGCTGGGAAACACAAAAAACTGCTGCAGAAATTAAAAATCAACCGACCCCTCTCAGATGGGGCTCTAATCTGCTTTTTTTTCCCCTTGCACCTCATTCCCACCAATAAATGCCTGTGGTTCATGCTAGGCTCTGGGGACAAGTCATGGAGAGTCCAGAGTCAGACCAAGCACCCTCGGTGTGTCCCTGGCAGAGCTGCTCCTGCTTGGAGAAGGGAAAATGCAGAGATCCCACCAGCCTGGGGACTGAAACGCTGGGTTTTAAACCTGTTGCATGTGGCACGCCAAGCCGAAGGCTGGACATCCTTCCCCGTAATGATTTCCTTTCTTGTCTCCTACCCCGCATTTTCCACAGGGAAAAATCAACCTTTATCTGCAAGGATGGGATGTTTGTGTCCTACGGCTGCTGCATTCTAGTAGGGGGAAAAACAGAAAACAAAACCAGACAGAACCCTTGCGCACGGCTTGGATGACCAAGTCCTGAGGGACCCAAAACCAGGAGAAGGAAACGAGCTTTGCACGCTCATCAATTAAAATCAATGAGATTCGGGGCGCGTGCCCGGGGGTGCTGTCCGGGAGCCACCACAGCCGCGTCCCGCCAGCACCGCTCCGCACGCAGCGACGCCTCCGAGACGCTTTTGGTATTCCCTTTCAGCACATCCCCGCACTTCGCACGGGATCTGCGGGTGAGAACCGGGAGAAAGAAGCCCCCAAAACCCCCTCCCGGCCGGGCCCGGCCCCCGCCCGCCGCGGCCCCTCAGGGCCGGGCCTTGTTTACCGCCCGCGCGCGGCCCCGCCCCCCGCATCACGCGACCTCCGCCCGCCGCAGCGCTGACCCCGCCGAGATCCCTCCGCCGCGGGACTCCGCGGGGGCGCGGCGGCCGCGGGCTCGTCCCCCGTTCATCCCCCGCGGGAGGAACGTCCCGTGAGGCGGGAGGGGCGAGCGGGGCGGGGAAGGACCGGGAGAGAAGCCGGAGGAGCAGCGGAGAGCGAGGCGGTGAGGCGGGACTAGGTTGTGCGGCGGAGGGATCCGAGGGGCGAAGCGCTGTGATGGGAGGGGGAGGCAGGGCCAAGATGGCGGCGCCCTGTGGGCCGGAGGAGCCCGGAGTGGTAAACAGCTGAGGGGAGGAGAGGGCGAGGTGAGTGCGCCGGGCCGCCCCCCGCCGCCACCGCCGCGGCGACGCCGGGAACGGCCGCGGGGACGGAGAGGAGGAGGCAGGGCAGAGAGATGAGCGGCGAAGCAGGGAGAAAGGGCTGGGGGAGGAGGCGGCAGGAGAAAGGGAAGGGGTCGGGGGGATGGGGAAGGCGGGGGGGAGGTGATGTTCCCCCTGCGTCCCCTTTCCTGCCTCCCTCTGTCCCCTTTCCTTCCTTCCAGACAAACTTGCTCCGGGGTGCTGCCCCTCCCCCCCCACCCCCCCCGCAGGGTCGCCCCACCAACCAAAGCGCCCTTTAAAATCTGTGCTTTTTATTGAAAAAGGCTCAGCACCCCCATCGCAAAGGCTGAGTAACGATTTCCAGGTTTCCCCTGCCTCGGTTACTTGCTGAGGAGGTTCCCTTGTCCGGGGTTGGGCTTTAAATAAAGCAGTTGTTAAAGTCTGTCCTCCCGGTGAGGAAGGCTTTTCTCATTTCCTTGCTCCTGGGTAGGTAATGTGAAGTCAGGATGTTGTTTACTTCTACAATAAAACATTTTGCTTCCTGTTATCACAAAGAACTTGGAAGGCTGCAGTTCTGAAGTTTTTAGCCTTTGTTTGCTATGGATGCAGCCTCTGTCGTTGTTTTATCGGTTTAGGCAGAGCTTCTTTCCTTGCTCTTCGGGCTTGGGGTTTTTTTAATGAATCTCTCACAAGGCAGTGAGTGAAAGGAAGAACGTGCCTTAAAGGAATGTATGATTCAAAACCCCTGGAAATGACCCAGAAAGCGGGATCAGGTTTTGTGTGCAGAACTCTTTCCAGAGCTGCTGTTTCCAGAGAACCTTCCAGTGGGTGCTAATACAGGTTTTCATTCTTTGTGTGGTCTGATCCTGCAGTTTCCTGACATTAACTTCTGGGGATAGCTGTGAGAAATCTGTCAGAATCAAAGCACTGCTGAAGTGATCTCACTAGGTGAAAAAAATTCCTCTTCAATTTACATGTATGAACAACTAGAAAGAAAATCTTTGAAAACTCTGGAAGTTCTAATATCAGTGCAAACCTTGGGAATCCATCTGCCTGCTGTTGTCTTTGCTGGGCAGCAGTCAGGTACTCTGCTTATCAGAAACAGCTGTGCCACACTGAAGTTTAAAATAAAATCAGGGGCTTTAAGTCCTTTACTCAGTGAAAACCCTTTTTGCTTTGCATTGGTTTGTTCATTTGTTCTGGCTTTTAAGCAGCCCAGTTCACTCTGGACTACATTTGTGGGGAACTGCAGGGACTTAGACCATGAAAATACAGTCAGAATATCTAATAAGTCATGAGATAAGCTTTGATTAAAATGATTTTATCTCTGGCTGTGTTTAATCCCGACACCTTAACTCTTTGTTACCTTCGTGGTGACTAAAAACGTGGCATTATTAATGGATTCCCATGTGAGATACACTGGCCAACTGCAGATGTTTTGGTGTTTGGGCAAATATTTGTCTTCAGTAACTATTTGTAGTTTAAAATGAATGCTGGCTCTATTTGCAGCTGGACTGCTGGGATGTTGACTTGTCCTGATTCCTGAAATTCTTCCAACTGCCAGGCACCTTCTTGTCAGCCCTGACAGGAGCTGGGGATGTGATTCAGCCTCTGTGCAAACTGAGGGGCCTGGAACACACGCGTGGCGCAAGCACACAGATGTATCTTTGGAAAAGATAACTTTTCATTGATTAGGAAGAAATCCTTCCCTGTGAGGGTGGGCAGGCCCTGGCACAGGGTGCCCAGAGCAGCTGTGGCTGCCCCTGGATCCCTGGCAGTGCCCAAGGAAGGTTGGATGGGGCTTGGAGCAGCCTGGGATAATGGAAGGTGTCCCTGCCCGTGGCAGGATGGATGAGCTTTAAGGTCCTTTCCAACCCAGCCCATTCTGGGATTCTTCAATAATAAGCAAATAAAAGAATCAAAGCACTTTGCAGAGGTGGAAGCAGGGGAGGGCAGCAGATTTTGTGGCAAGCTGCAGACAGGTGTGTATTTTAAGAACTTTACAGCTTAGTGTCTGTATTACATGTTCATGTAGTTTAATAAACATAATGAGGACAAGTAATGATGGTTCCTTTCTCAGCCTAAGCATTTTTTGAGTAGCACATTAAGATCCAGAGTCAAGTTCTTGCAGTGGTGAATTGCTGTCACTTTCCTGGGCATTATTCACGTTTTGTTGTCACTTTACAGTTACACATCATTTGCTGTTGTTCCGTGTAATGCTGGGTTTAATTCTTGGAGCAGTTAAAATGCCTTGATGAGTACATTAGATAGCTTGCAGTGGTTTCAAGGTTTACTGAATTGCTGCCTAACTCTGTGAATATTTTAAAAGGTTCCTCTTGGGGGCAAAAAAACTGCTGCAGAGATTTAGGAGTCTCAGTCCTTGTGTTAGTGCCAAGTTTGGAGCTCTCTGATCACCTGTTTGTAGTTAAAAAGATTCCACAGTTGGACTGACTTTCTGTGTGTAGTGTTAATTAAATTGTTCTAGAAAGCCAGGGCTTGCTCTTATTTATTTATTTGCTATTAATATATGCAGTTGTGTGTGAGGAATTGCAATAATTCCTGACTCCCTTTCGTGGCTGGCTGGCTAGCCTGGCTTCTGCCACAGGGTGAAGTGACAGCCCTTCCATGTTTGGGCTTTTTATGACATGGATTCTTTTTAAACAATTTTCCCTCTGACAGAAGTGTGATGGGTAGCAGTTAGCAGGAGTGTATTAGCACAGCACAGAGCCCAAAGAATCTCAAATATTGCTGAATATGATTTTCTCTCTTTGTTTGGGCTTGGTGGGGTTTTTTGTGATATTCTTGTTTCCACACCAGTTAAGCACCTGTAACAAAGTAGAGGAGAATGTGTATAATATCAAGTTATAACTATAAATAATGATCTAATTTAGTTATGGAATCTAGTATCTGATCTTAATATAACCAGGGAAATATTTACTATTAGAAGAAGCCACACATCTTCATTCTTTAAAGATGAATAAATAAATTAAATTGGTTGTATTGCCAGTTGTAGTGATCAGTTTGAAATGAGATTTGGAGTGTTTAGAATTATTTCTGGGTGGTGAACAAGGGAATTATCAGCTGCTTGCTTTCCTATGCCACCAGTGGTTTTTCTCCTTGCTGGAACTTTTCATTCATTGCTTGTGTCACTTGTGTAATGGCAATGTTCAGTTTAATTGTGAGGGAAATGTAAGATTGGGCAGGGTTAGGAAGCAAAAAATGGGCTTCAGGTTTTTTGTATGGTGGAAGGGGGGCGTTAGGCTTAATCCTTTCACGACCAACATTTCAAAGATGTGAGTGAAAGGGGCTGCTGTGTTGTCAATCTGAATTTTCCTTTGAGCACGATTGCTGTAAAATCCTTCTGTCCTCGTTCATGGCTTTTGCCAGAGCAGTACCTGGGGATGTGACCTGACCCTACCTGCAACAGAAATCAGATGGAAAAGTGTAAATCTGGAGCTTCTGGTGCTGTGGTGGTGCAGTCCCCTTTCCTCTTGGGGCATGGGGGCAATAACCATTTACTGGCACACCCTAAATTTAACTGCTGCTTAATGAGGAGAGAGAAAATGCTGCTGATCCCCCTCCCCCGGAATAGGTGCTCCTGGTGTGTGAGTTTGGGTGTTGCTGCAGCAAAGGCTGAGGGTGTGTTTGTGGTGTGTCCCCCTCCTCCCCACCCCTGCGAGCAGCATAACTGGCACTACCAGCTGCTTTTTCATTTGGCTTGGGATAAAAATACCCTGAACAGAAGAACATCTTCTCTTGACAGAAATACTTACAGAAGTCATAATCTTCAGGAATACTCTGCTGTCTCTTTCTCTGTTTAGCCTTTTCCAATTAATATTTCTGCAGTCTCTCCCTTTGTCTTGAGTTTGTAGCTTAAACTGTTTTGTGTTGTTAAATTAGCTACTGAAAAAAAAATAAATTTAGACTTGATTCTTGGCTTGTTGGCTTCTCCTTTTCCTTCTGTAAGATGGCTCCAAAGCTGTGTTGGTACTTTAATACTTTTTACTAAGTATATCTTAAAGAAGGCTCTTGAGTATAAGAAATGCTGTGGGTGTGATATTTTCCAGTGAGATTAAAATGCTGCATTTTTAAAAGGTATTTAAACAGACTTTTTTTTCTACACTTTACTAATCAAGTGGTTTTAAAAGTTAATAAAGAGTCCGTGACTCAAATCACATGGAAAACGTACTTGTTTTAATCCTGTTAGTTGCAAGAATGGCTGCAGGGATGTGGAAATTCTCCTGATGAGGGAATGATTGCAGTGTCTGGGGATGGAAGCATTAGGGAGGCTCATCTGGTAACTGTGTATTTGAGCAGAAAGCTGTGCTGGTGAGGTGACACTGTAAAGGTGTCAGGGATGTCCTGTTCACAGCACAAGTATCGATTCCAGATACAAAATATCCTGACAGTCAGTGGCTGTTCCACAAGGCGACGGGAGCCCCTTAACCTGGGCTTATCTACAAGATTTGAAAATCACATCACAAATTCCTTGTGGGACTGTGATAAATCACACTGACACCACGGAGCTGAACTTCATCTGCCAGAGCCTGGCCTTTCCTGACTAAAAGCCTGTTGCCTGTAAACTACTTACTCAGCTGCCTTTGCCTGAAAAAGTGTGACATGATTTAAGACTATTGCTGGAATTTCCTGGCTCGTTCATTTGTGTTGGGCACAGATTTGGAGCATCTCAGTCTTACTTAGAGTTTGAAATGACAAATGACTTTACCTTGAGAAAGCTGTGATTTGCTTTTTTAAAGTTTTGTGTACATTGTGGGGTGACATTTGTGTACAGTGGGGTGACAACATTGACTGCTTTGGTGTGACTCCAGATAAACTTGCACCTCATGAGGTACCTGTGTGTAACGTTGCCCCACTTTCAGATCTGCTTTGAAACACTTTTATTAATATTCTGAATACTTTTGGAGTGGAGACTGCTCTCCTTTAAAGAACTCCAAAGCCCGATTGAAAGGTTGAAATAATGGATTATTGGATTTGTTGGCACAAGGTCACTTCAGCCATGTTTTAGTCAGGGAGCTTGGGAAATGATCCGTTACCTACGTGTGTGTGGTGTTATCAGCGCTGAGCTCCCTTATCAGCCTCGCCTTTATCTGATGGCAGGGTTTGTTCGTGCCAGCACAATGGCACACGGTTTGAAATCCTCTTACCTACTCAACATTTAACCGGGGTTTTCCCCATCTGTCTGCAGAGGTATTGTTGAGCCTGACTACCAGAACCCATCCCAAGTGTGGTTTATGATTTCACCAGGCTGCAGATTTTCCTCTGGCAATATCAGAATCAGTGAAACTGCTGTGAGGTTTTCACTGGTGTGACAGAGATCTGGTCCAATGTAATGGTATTGCTTAAGGAAAATAAGAAAAAAAATCACTTTTCACTGGTATGGGAATCAATGAGAAGAGAGTTGACAAGGTTTTTATGGGGTAAAAAAGCAGAGACTCATGTTTCTGCTGCTTTAATTCTTAAAACAGGTTTTGCTTGCAGTTGCTCTGGGGGTGTGGCCATGCATCTCTTTTGTTAACAATACTTTAAAGAACTAATTCATGTTGCTTAGGAAGCTGGTGAATCTGTTGCTTGACCATAGCTGAGACTGTGTCCTGATAGAAATTGAGGGACAGCAAGGCCTGTTTGAAAGATGTGTTCTCAGAAATGAAGGAACAGTTTCCTTGGGGTGAGCTGCTTCCCCATCCAATGTTGCAAATGCAGTCATTAAGTCAATTCAATATTATAATGATTACTAGAAGTGGAAAAAGCAGTTGATTCCTCAAAGTGACTAGCAGAGTGGAAGGCTGACTTAGGTTGCATGGATGTGTGGCTTTAAACCTTTTGAGAGGATGGTGTGACTCTCTGAGCATTGTTTGTCTTCTAAACAGCAAGCGCTTTGAGGAAGGACTGGAAGCTTTGGAGTCTGCACAATGTAGGGGAAAAAACAACAAAAAAACCCAAACCAAAATCCTAAACCACAACAAATGCCAGCTCTGATTTTGTGAGAAGCATAGATCCATTCTGCTTTCAGTAAAAAGCAACTTCCCTCACCCCAAGTCTCTATTCTATTATTATCCAAGTCTTGCTCACGCTACCAGCCAGCTTCAATGCAGGTTTAGCATTGTGCCAGCATTAGACTAGAAAGGAAATAGCATTTAAATCTAAACACTTCAGTGATCAGACTCTGCTGCCTGCTTGTACATGACCTGGAGTTTCACTGGGACTATTCAGTTATGATCACTGAAAGCTGAGGGTGAGGGATTTCTGTTCTGCAGTGGGGATTACTGCAATGCTCCAGCCAGTTTGTTGCTGCTGAAATGCCAGTTGGGAGTGTGGTGCCATATTATCACCTTTGAATTTGCAATCAGTGCCAGGTTAAGTAAGCTGATGTCTGGTGGCACTAAGAAAAGTGACCTTGGGCAGTTCTGCAACTGCAGAGTGATATGTTGCAAATGACAAAGTTTACTGGTGGCCACGTTAACTCCTGCTGTCCAGTGACTTTGTTAAACATAAGTATTCAGGAAAGTAATATGTACACAGGTAATTACAGCATTGTCATTTAAAACAGAGCAGTGATCTGTGGTCCTTGGCTAATGCCTGAAAATGTTTTGAATAGAATTTAAAGGCTTAAATTCATTACTGTACCTTCAGAATAGAGAAGAATCTTTTCTGTGTAAGATTCCACCTGCCATAAATAAAACTTTAGCAGCTTTTGAAGGGTCACAGTACAAAACCGTGGTCTTGTGAAAACCATCTAGTTTGAGGTAATTGCACAGCTTAACCTGTGGACAGCTCTGGAAAGGGCAACTGCAGCACCGTTTGGTGTTTTTCAGACTGAGGGCTGAGTTCTCATGCAGGGGGTGCACAACTTTTCTGTTCTGTGTAAAAAACTTAGTGATGTTCTGAACATATACCTGGTGTGATAAAGAAGAAATAAGTTGTGCCTTTTCCTAACCTCTTTCTGGTTTTTCTTTATTAGTGATCATGAAAGGTGTGTGGCTGGCAGCATTGCAGACAGAAGCTCGGCTCATCCACAGAACAGGTGCTGTAAACACAACTGCAGTAAAAAAACAATTTTGTATGTAAACTTGGTATGTGTCAGTCTTGCCTTCCATGGGGGAAGTGAAAAATGTATTCTAGCTTGGAGTAGGAGGGAAGAAGAAACCCTTGCTGATAATATGAGGTGTGATCTAAAGCCAGCTTTGTTCTTCCACTGGGAAAGGTTTGGTATGGGATTCTTCTGGATGAAATAAAAAGTGATTCATTTGGTGGTAGGTAGGTCAGTGTGACACCTGAACCCCTCTGGTGCTGGTAGGTGGGAAGAAGCCATTTTAAAACCTGACATTGCTTAGATTTGCTCCCACTTAGCTCTGTGCAGTGTTATCTGCACACTGTTGCATTTAATACTTTATGCAGTTTTTGCACTGCAGAGTTTGTGATCACAAATCACTCCAGTGAAGTCGAAGTGTGTTGTGCTGCTCAGGCTGCCCAGGAGCAGCAGCTGCAGCAGCCCTGCTTGAGTTTCCCAACAGCTGCAGCCTGGCCACATTGCAAAGTCTTAAAGCCCAAATCTCTCAGAGTGCAACAATGCAGAGCCCAGGGCAGTGAATTCCTGACCTGGTCACAGGAGTGGAGAACGATCTGGAGATGTGTATTTTCTCTAGATTTTAGTCTTATGCAAAGAACTGGAAAGGTGGTTTGAGGAGGAGTTGCTCTAAGAACTCAGGAATGGAGGGATTCCAGGCAGCTTTTTGCATTTTATTCAAAACTTTAACTTCACTTCACTGACCTGGAGAGCAAATTAAAAAAATATGGTAAGAGAATGCTCGGACAGTGTAGATACTGAGGTCTTCTGTCTTTTGTGAAAAACACTAAGAAAGCCCTGCTCATGACTCATTGGCTTTTTGGAAACTCTTACAGCTTTTATTGCAGGTGTGGAAACCCTCACAATCCTCTCAGTGTTAAATGGGTGCTTGTGTGGAAAAGGAATAGGAGAGATGAGAGATTTTATATGGAAAGGGAAAAGTTCACTCATCTGCTGTCTCTTCTCTCCCAGTCTGGTAGAAAGACACCAATGAAGAACTTCCTGAAGTTTTAACCTCCACATTCATGTCAGTACGTGCATCATGGCACAGCAAGGAAATGTTGGTGAGCTCCTCTCAATGCTGGATTCTCCAATTCTGGGTGTCCTGGAAGATATAACAGCTGCATTCAAAGATAATCTCATTTGTGGTATGTATCCTTTTGTGTAGTTTTGGGAAGGGTTTTGCTTTCACATCAATAAAGGTAGAATGATGTGGGATTTTTTTTTTCTATCAAACACTGTCTTTGCAAATGCAGCTTGAAAGAAACTCTTGATATTTGGGTTTGAAATTGCTTTAAGGATCGAGGATTCTCTTCAGTCCATTTTGCTTAATGGCATGGCTCCTGGAAGGTCTGTTACATAATTGTTAAAAAACGATTACAAAATGACTGGCTTTTCCTGAGGCAGAGCCTCACTGTGAGCTGATGAAACTTTCTTTGTCAGGTGTATCTAGGAGGAATTGGGTGTCACCCACATTATGGGAACCAGTGAGATTTTGTTAATAAAAAAAAAAATCCTACTCCCAAACAAAACAACAGACTTTGTGAAAAGTGATTGCTGCTGTTGAGGCATCACTTGTGCTGACAGAGCCTTTTCAGAGCATGAGAGCACTGCCAGTGTCCTTGTCCCTGAACTTGCTCTCCTTTATCTGCTGAAGGGAGAGAACATCAAGTCACTCCTGACCACTTTACTGGGTAAAGCACCCTTGCAGCTCAGCTACCTGTGGGGTTTTATGGTTAGACAGGAACTGTTGGTTGTTAAAAAGCAATCACTTGAATGGTTTGGAGCCAGGAAATGTAGTTGAGAGGTCTCCTTTTCCCAAAGGTCTCCTAAACACAAAGCCTTATGTTAGAAATTGTGTAATAGTTGCTTAAAAGTTCTGCAATGTCCTTGTAGCAAGTACTTCATTTTTAGTGTATTGAGAATGTTTTTGGGTTTTTTCCTTGCTGTCCCCAAACTGACAGACCGTGGGCCTATGCTTGTCAACAACCTGGTGGACTATTACTTGGAAACCAATTCTCAGCAGGCACTGCATATTCTGTCCACTCTGCAAGAGCCTCATGACAAGGTAAAAAAAAAAAAAATCTTGTTATGCCAGATTTTAGCCTGGTATTGAAGCAGCCTTTAAATAGCATCCATTAAAACTCTAGGGGTTCCACTCTGGTGTAGAATTACCTTGCTGTAGAGATGTAGTATCTCTGTGGTAAGAGTAGTTTGAGCTTTAAAAAAACCTTCAGAGGTCTCTGTTTCTTACAGAGTTGCTTAAACTGACCCAATTGAGCAAAGAACCTCTATAAAGGAAAGGGTTTGGAGGATTAATGTTGTCTCTTTACAGTGCTGTTGGTGCAGGATGTGTAAGCCTAAAACAAATTGGGTATTTTGAGAACAAGTACAGATTTTAAATAGATTGGAAGTGGCACCATAAATTGGCTGCTGCCCAGATTTTTTTTCTATTATTTACTTATAAACATTTCAAAGTGCAGTGACTGCTTCTAGCCTGTCTACCAGTAGTCTCAAAGTTATTGCAGGCTTCTGTTTCCTCTGGGATCTTGCATATTTGTAAAATGCCCATAGTTTCCATATTGACAAACTGCTGAACGTGGACTAGTGAAAAAGAGTATAAAACAATTAAATACAAAAACCTTTCTTTTTCTACCACTCTCTGCAAAATCCTTTGTCAGCATCTACTGGACAAAATTAATGATTATATGGGCAAAGCTGCTACTCGTTTACCCACCCTCTCTCTGCTGGGACACGTGATAAGACGACAACCATCTTGGAAACACAAACTTTCTCAAGCACCTCTCCTGCTTTCATTACTTAAATGTCTCAAGGTAAGAACTGTCAGGGCTGTCTATAAAACACCTGCTGTAAACTTGCATACAGATGCAAGGCATTTGATTCTTGTTTTGATGTCATTTAGCTAAGCCACAGTGCTATTAATATCAGCTGAAGACTCTGTGCTGATGCTGTTACTGCTGACAATCTTGTTTCTAAAAGCCACTGTCACTGTGAGTTAGGAATGTTTATTAAAACTTTTCTGAAATAAGTTAAGGACAAGAGGGCCCTTGAAGTTGGTGGATATCTTGAATGTGAACCTAATGAGAAATACAGTAACTTCCCACTGGTGCAATTTGAGTTTGTGTGTCCTCTACTTGCAGTGTAGATGGGCCATGCAATGGACTATTACCTTGGAATTAGCAGACTTTCCCTTCTTAGCTGCTGACATGCTGGATTATAATGAGGTAGCTGTTCCCCCAAGCTTTGTGGGTTCTTTCCCTCATCTGCAGGTTGGTCAGGTATGATACTGTACAGCACTGCACCAGTGAAGAAGGAATGAAAAGTGCTTTGAAACCTAGAATGCATTGTCAGTAATGGAATTTATTATGATAGTGAAGAATCCACATTAGTCATGAAGTCATTTTTAAATGCACAATGCAGTCAAGTGCCAGCGCTCTTCAAAACAAAACCACCACAAATTTGTGACTACAAGGAGCAGCTCCAGCTGCTGTTGGTGGAACTCCTGTTGTGCCTGACAAGATCTGTTGCCCTTTGCAGTGTGACTGAGGGAGGAATGAAGTGTGTCAGAAAGCTGCTGGGAGTAGGACAGAGATGTGGAAGTTCTGGGGATGTGGACAGAGGGTGGGGATGGACAGGAAATGTGCTCTGGTAGGTTTTGTGTTACTGAGGGAGAGTAGAGGCTGTAGACACCCAGAGGAGGACAAATCCCTAAAAACTGACTGTCCCATCAGCCTGAGTGGCTCCTGGGAGATACCCAGAGAGCTCAGCAGCACCTGCCCACAGCCTGACCAGTGCTCTGTGCAGCCTGTGCTGACAGAGCAGAGGAGCTACCAAGGAAAACGGGCATTAAACTGAGGAAGCAAGGAAAGAGTTTGAACACTTTCTGTGTTCTTTCCTAAAATCTTGTCTCTTCCTGTTTCATCCAGCCAAAGGTTTGTACTGCCACATCCCTTTCTTGTGGAACGAGCCAAGGTGTTCTGGTCATTGTTTGAGTTACTGCTGGGTGAAATTTCCAGCAGCCAGGTTGAGTAGAAAAGCTTTTGACCCCTGTGTTGGTAACTGGCCAACACCCTTGAACACCCTGATCAGATGTGCAGTTTCTGAGCCTCTGAGTGCTGTGTGTGTTTAGCTCTGGGAAGGAAGGAAGGAAGGTGGCACATAAGATGCTTCACATACCAGTAATTGTTTTTACTCAGCTGTGGAACTGTGGTGATGTTCCCTTTTTAACTGAGCCAAGTGTTTCTACAGGAAAGCAGCAGAGTAGGAGCAAGAATCCCAAATCTATTTTTTCTTCAAATTGTTCTTTATGAAAAACTCAATAATCTTGGATCATTAAGTTCTGGTAGGTTTCAGAGGGACTGTTTCAATAGAGAACTTTTTCCATGATGATGATTCAATGTTCACTTCATCCTTGGAAAAAATTAAGTTCAACACATTTAACTAATGCAGGTTTTTTCCCTTCTTGCAGACTGACACAGATGTAGTAGTACTCACCACAGGTGTCCTAGTGCTAATAACCATGTTGCCAATGATTCCTCAGTCTGGCAAACAGTACCTTCATGATTTCTTTGGTATCTTTGGGCGTCTCTCAGCCTGGTGCTTGCAGAATCCAGGTGAGATTTCAACTTTGTTGCATGCAGTTGTGGTCTGCAGTATCCTTGTGACTGGTGTGCACTTGGTGAGCACATTCTTTTGTGAGACTCTTAGTGGTCTGAGATTATTTAAACACAGAAAATGATGTGTTAAGCCCACAAGCTGTTCTGTTCTTTGAGAGCATGGGGGAGTTTTTTGCTCAGAATTTAGAAGTCTCTTAGAATCTTCCATGTGGTGCTGCTACTGCATGAAATTTCACTGAACCAAAGTACTGCCCTGATGACAGTGAAAAGCTGAGATTGATCTCAATGGAGAGAGAAGGGAAAATGCTAATGTTTCAGGCAGATTTTGGGGAATTTGATATTCCCAGATATAAATGGAGGGGGGGAGGAAGAAGCAGCATATATAAGAGTTTATTTTAATGTGCAACTGTCAATAGTCATGAAGGTTGATAAAACTGGTTTACTCAGAGCCCTGGCTTTGCTGAATTTGTTGTAAGGGGTCTGATGTCTAACACCAGCAGTATCTGAGTGTGGCTCATGGCTGAGTGAACAAATGCTGTGTTAAGCACATAGAACTGCTATTTAGAGAGCCATTCTGCATTGCAAGTAGGATTGGAACTTCTGAGGTGAATACTAAGATTTGTCTGCTGTGATTGCCTTTGGTGGCTACAAGCTTTTAGTTTTTACCTTTTAAAGGGAAACAAACCTTAGTTTCCTTTTTTAATCATGCAGTCAGTCTTACTCTGGCTCACTATCTAGAGGAGTTTCAGGTTTTAACTTGAATAAAAACAAAGCTGTGCTTTGAGACTGACAGCACCCTGGTTGGAATTAATGGTCCTTATCTCAATTTCTGGGTTTGCTATGAGCTGATGACTAAGTGTTGCTTGTTTTCTGAGAAGAATTCACAGTTTCAATAGGGACTGTTTGTACCTCAGAAGACTTGTTCCAGTTCACATTTCAAATTTAAAAGTATTTTGTTTGCATTCTTAGAACTTTTGTTCTTTTCTCCAATGTAATGAAAAAGATTCTTACTACTTTTTCCAGGTCATGTGGCAGAGATTTATCTTGTCCATCTTCATGCCAGCGTTTATTCTCTCTTTCATCGTCTTTATGGAATGTATCCTTGCAATTTTGTCTCCTTTCTGCGCTCTCACTACAGTATGAAGGAAAACCTGGAGACCTTTGAAGAAGTAGTCAAGGTAAAATGCTGCTCATCTGTGTATTATCTGAGGCAAGGAATTTATAGCTGTATATTCCAATCTAATAGAATTAATTTGTCAGTTCAGCTGAGGGCTGTTTGACAAAACAGTGTAAAACTGAGTGATTTGACTGAAAGCCCAGTTGGCATCAACTTTTGAAGCTGTGGTGATGTGTATTAACCTTATCTGTTAAATGTAACTTTCTGAACTATTTGGATCAGTAGTTTGCTCATCAGCTTTGTGTGGTTTGGTGCAATCCAAAGGTGCTGCACTGATAACAAGTCCCTCTCCTTCCTCACAGCCAATGATGGAACATGTGCGTATTCATCCAGAGTTAGTGACTGGATCCAAGGACCATGAACTGGACCCACGAAGGTATTATATGTTCTCTCTGCTATTAGGAAAGGCTCAAATTGAGCAGCTTTGTGTGGAGTTATTTCAGAAGGTTGCAGCAAAACTTTTCTGTCAGCATTAGTTTGTGTGGGGGTGTTTTGCCACCCAGATTTGTAGGTGCACCAGGTAAACATGTAGACTTTCCTCATCCCAGCTTTCAGCTGGATGAATAAGCAGAAACTGTTGTGAAAGGTCATTAACAGCAGTGTTTGGGTTTTAAATTAATTTGTGTCTGGGATGGCATCTGTCTTCTACTTCACTTTATCTTATTTTTATGACTTAATGATCAAACATCCTCAAAAAGATTTAAAAGTTTTCCCATAATGAATAAAGTGAAACTGCCAGAGATGCTTCATTGGCTGAAGGTTTGGGTCATATTCCTTGGGTTTCTTGAAGTAATTGATGGGATTTAAGTGTTTAAAATGGCTTCAGTGTGTCTTGTTTTGGTACCTAGATATTGGTTCATTTAACAGATCAGTTCTTTTAACAGGTATGTGTTAACATTATCAGCTGTATTAGTTTTCTTTAGCAATAGGCTCATTTGCCTGCAGCAGCACCACTTGCTGCTTTTCTCTTGTCTCCACAGGCCCAGCCACTGAAGAGGAGAATTTGACTCTTGTTGCTGCACAGTAGTGCTCTTGCCCTGCTTTTCAGAGCCACTAGGAAATCACTCCTAACTGGGAACCCATTGAATGTCACAATGCTCAGTTTTGCAGGGGGGAGGGTGGCACCACTCAGGAGCACAATTGGCACAAATCTTCCAGTGGAAGCCTTCTCTTTTGGTATCTTGGACAGAGAGTATTTTACTTTCCAAAGCAACCCAGCCTTTCATAGACAGCCTTCTGGGCTTTCTCTTCTTTACAGTGAACTTCCATCCCCTGAAATATTGGGCAGATCTAATCTGGCTGTTTAATTTAATGAGAAGTAGTTCTCAGGATGAAGGAGGTAGTAATAGTAAAAAACATCCCCCAAACTTGGGAGGAAAAACACAGATCTGAAACTGGCATTGCAGACAGTGTTTGCTTAAATAATACAGATTCCCTCACTGCTGGCATGTCTAAATTTTGACTACCAACATCTGAGTGTAGTTGAGCTGATTTCTACAGCTGCTGAAGCTCAGGATCAACCAAGTCTTCGTATGCTGTTCCTCCTTTCCAGAGTGCTCCATGGCAAACCTTTATGGATCTCTGTGTCAAAGCTGTTTGTCTCCTCTTTGAGACCCCCTCTCACAAGTCATCTGGTTGCAATTTCTGTCTGGTGCCTTGTTCCAGTTTGGCTGGGAGCATGCAAAGCTGCCTGGAACAAATGAGCCATCCTACAAGCCAATTCCTCCTATCTCCAGGAACTCTTGTTTTTAACAATAATTGACTAACTTACTCTTTTGGATCCAAAAACTGTCTGCAGGTGGAAAAGGCTAGAAACTCATGATGTTGTGATAGAATGTGCCAAAATCTCCCTGGACCCTGCAGAAGCCTCCTATGAAGATGGTTATTACTCTGTGTCTCGGAAACTCTGCACAAGCTCAAAACATCATCAAACTGACCCCAGTGCCAGCTCTTACATTGACATACAGAGCAGCTATGGTAAGACCTGCCTGATGGCTAATCAATACCCAATTGCTGGAGAAGAACTGGCCCTAGAGCAAAAAAAACCCACCTCACTAATTATCCCACTTAAAAGTCTGATTCTTAGGCACCAGAAAATAAACCATCATTAAAAAAATACATACATAGATATATTTTCTATATGCAGACATACAGTGTGTTCTCAACGTTGTCTCTTGATCCCCTGTCCTCCCTACCCCAAAACAACAACAACAAAAAAGCTGTAGTATAATGTACTCAAAAGATATTTTCTTGGGCTGGAAGAAAAGTCACTAGCCACAAATGTGTATGTTGAATGGATTTGAAATGCTTTGATTAAAAGCCTTTAAGTCCTAGCCAGAAGAATCCTGGGTTTGTATTTGATGTGTTGGATGCTTTGGAATTTTGATTTTCGCTTTTATTTATCTTTCAGGGACTTCTACCCCATATTCCACTCCTCGGCTAACACTATCACAAATGCCAGGGCAGCTACCTCAGATTCTGAGCCCACAGTCCATGAGGCTGTCAACTGAGCCACAGCAGGTAAAGCAGAAGATGAAGCCCAGCAAGTTTTCATTCTTTGCACTTTCACCATTTCTTGTGCCACTCTTAAAAATCCGTAGTTTTGAGCTGTGCTGTGAATTCTTCGGAAGCTGGTGTTCGTTTCACATTTAATTGAATTTCCTGAGTTTAACTGAAGACCTGGATCCAGGTGCTTCACATGTTCCTTTTCTGAGCTCTGCTGTGTTTTACTGTGTGCACAGGTCACCATCTGGAGCCCTTCTGCAGTGTGTGGTATGACCACGCCACCGACATCCCCTGGCATTGTCCCATCAGAGTCATCCCAGTCTGCATCACAACCCTACAGCAAAGCTTTTGGCACATCTGGTACGTGCTGCGTTTTGGAATTAGGCCTTCAAGGTTTGTTTTACTGGAAATTCTGGCTGTAAATTTTCCTGGCAGTTTTTAAGTGGGAATGCCACATGATGGCAGTTGATAGGCTGGAGTGATTACTCCTACAAGCTGAGTGCCTCACCTAGAGCAGTGCTGATGCAAACTGAGAGGGAATTTGTGAATTCAGTGCCAAAATCTGGAACAGCTTTTGGGAAACTGCACTTTTGTGTTGATGAACAGTCGAAAGAGATTGAAGAAGTAAACGCTATGAGGTGTTTAAATGTACAATTCTTCACATACAATGTTCAGCTGAAAGGAGGAAGGGGGAGCCTGCTGAGAGAACTTGTGCTCCTTTTCAGCAGGGGGGAAAGGAACACCTTTGGGAACACCAGCCACATCTCCTCCTCCACCCTGCACTTCAGATGACTTTGTGCATGTTTCACTCCCTTCAGCTGCTGCCACACCTCCTAAAAAGGTATTACAAAATTCTTCTGCTGAACTAATCTGGTTTTTTTTCATTGACTTTTCTTAATGCAGTGACCTTAACTGAGAAAGAAAAATCAGAATAGGTGGTTTATAAAAAAATTTTGCATTTCACTGCAAAAACTCTTCTAAATGTAGACAACTATTGCCACTTCCAGCTGCACAGTTGCCAATGAAATCTAAGGCAATTAATGAGTTCTGGGTTTCTTTTGTTTTCTAGGAGGACAAACCAGATTCTGGGAGGCCTTTACTGCACCGACAGCAAAATGTCATAAACAGCGATAAATCATTGGGTAAACTCCATTTTCCTCTCCCCATTACTACAACCTATTGTAAACAACTCCAGTTTTTATTGACACTTATTCCAATTCCCAAACACTTCTCCACAGGTTCTTTTTTCCCCTGAGTTCTTTGTGGTTCTAGGATCCTGCTTTAACCTGTGATTCAACTTAAAACCTTCTTGTGATCCTTCTGATTTCAGTTTAACCATTCATGTTCAGAAATAGCTTAAAATTTCTTTACCTTGTTCTCCTGCATATTTAAAAATGCAAATATAAACTGAAGGCTGAAAAGGGATATATATTTTTATAAAAGCTGATTCTTTGAGGATGATTATTACACGCAGCAAGTTGTGTATTAAATTTTGCTTCAGCAAGTTACCTGTCACATGTCTGGATCAAACTGTAAGGCTGCACATAAGGATAGATATGATCCTCCCTATTAAAGGCCTCAGGAAAAACTTGGTTTTCTATCTACAATTATATTGCTGGACTTGAACCCATTTTAAAGTCCTGTGGAATACTGAAATCAGTACGTTGAGGAACTCAACTTTTAATAGGTAAATGTAGATTCCATTTTCCATTCTCTGTCATCTACCTCTGTGACAGCTGTAGAAAGGGATTTTGGAACTGTATTTGAGACTTCTGTGCTGTGAAATTTAACCATCTTCAAAGTGGAGATGATAGTGAAGTCTAAAGCTGCTTTTCCGTGGTGTAGTTGTGTAGTACCACTGAAATCTGAATATTCTGAATTCCAAGTTATGAACAGGCAAAGTTTTTCAGACTTTGAAACTCTGAGTTTCAGAGACTGAGTTCTTGATCTGTGACTGAGCTGAGCATGAGATTTCTGTCCTGCAGTGTGTATCCCACAGCTGCTGTCTCAGTTTTGATCAGTAGCCACATATTGGCAAGTTTGTATTACATCAGATTGCTAAACTTCCTTTTTTCAGGCGGGTGCTGTGTCCTTGTGGAGCCAGCTCAGAAGCTAAAGGGGAGCTTAATGCTAATGTGGAAGTAGAGCAGTCACAGTGCACAGGAGCCACCTTATTTTATTTATTTAATGGGTTAAATTGCAAACAGCACATCCTTCCTCGCAGAGGTTGTGCAATAGCAAATGTTAAGTTTACAAAATTACATTTTGGGATCAGGACAGGCCTGTGACTGATCTCTGAACTGTTTTCCGTGTGGAGTGGAACAGATACCTTCCTCCTCTGAGGAAGCATCTGAAGGAGGGACAAGCTTTTATTCTGAGGACCTTGCAGCAGTAAGACTTGTGTTTGTGCTGTGCTAAGGCTGGAGAAAACAGCACCCGTACAACCAACTTTTTGTTTTCTTTTTTTTTTTTTCCAGACATACCCAGTAGTAAAAGTTCAGTAACCTTAAGTGATCTTCCAGAGTTTTTAGGTGGGTTGTCGTTTGAAGATAGCGCTGAGAAGGACAGAGAGGAAGGTAATGTCTGCCCTCCTTACCTACATCTTAGCTAAGGAAATGCTTGTCCTGTTGAAATACCAGATGCATCATGGTGCTCCCCCTCTCCTCAGATGCAATATCTAAAGAGATCTCCGAGATCACCACCGATGCTGAACACATGGTGCCTAGAGGAGGATTTGACTCCCCGTTTTACCGCACAAACGAAAGTCTGTCAGGCTCTCAGAAGAAGACCCACTCAGCAGCCTCCAGTGTTCAGGGACACAGTCAGACCTCTGAGCCTTTAACATCTCTGGACAAGCCTGGGCCTGAGGGTGCACGGGAAACACCCAAACAAACGTTTACTCCCATAGACAAGCCCTGTGGAGGCCCTGGGGAAAGCCCTGCTGGGAACAGGGAAGAAACCTCTGGGGAGCTGAGTATTCTCACTCCCAGTCCTTGTAAAGTACCAGCACAAAGGAGAGTGGTGTTTGGGAGTGGGCAGCCTCCCCTCTATGAGCACCTCTTTGAGGTTGCATTACCAAAGACTGCCTACCTCTTTGTTGGCAAGAAGACTGAGGAGCTGCTAAAGAAAGCCAAGGGAACCCAGGATGAAGACTGTATGTCCTCGACTTCTCCCGTGGAAGTGCTGGACAGGCTGATTCAGCAAGGAGCAGATGCACACACTAAGGAGCTGAACAAGTAGGTGACTGAAAATCTTGCTTTGCAGACTTTATTGTTACTCTTTTTTTGTGCCGGCTTAATTTTAAGTTGTGCCAAAAAAGCAGCTGCACAGTTCCTCCCTTATCTTTTTATACCAGCTGACCTTAATTGTACTTTTATCAGGCTATAAGCTCTTCTGAGGTGAACATTCCAGTTTTTTACTTAAACTTACCTGTTAATGCTGCATTTTCTTTTTTCAGATTGTCTCTGCCAAGCAAATCTGCTGACTGGACTCACTTTGGAGGTGAGGAAATTTCTCATGTTTTGGCAGTCTGTTCCTCTATTATTAGACTTGCTTAAACAATGACCTGCATACTTTTTGCTCGTGGCTTTTTAACTAATGCTGCAGAAAGATGATGCCCTCCCCTAAGTCATGGCTTATCTGCTTAGCAAATAGCTGTGTTCCAGAGAGATGAGCTGCTTTTTTCATCTTTGAAAAGGGCAAAATTCTCGACACTTCTTGCTTTTGACCATTTCAGCCTTGCTAAGCTTCAGAGTGCTGCTGGTCATCTGACAGATCCTTGCACCTTCTCCCTGCTCATTCAATCTAAAACTGATGGCTTTTCTTGCATATTTATGTGTCTGTTTCTTATTTTTGTGCTCTGAGTCTTTTGTGGTGATGGTAGCTTGGCTTTTTTTTCCTCAATCAAAAGAACAATCCATTTGAGGCATGTATCCATTGCTTTGGGAAAAACGTTCATGATTTTTGTGTTGGAGATCAAATAAAGCAGAGAGTGCAGCTCGGTAACCTCTTCTGTGTCCCACTGCAGGTTCTCCCCCCTCGGATGAGATTCACACCCTGAGGAACCAGCTGCTTCTGCTGCACAACCAGCTGCTGTACGAGCGCTTCAAGAGGCAGCAGCACGCGCTGCGCAACCGCCGGCTGCTGCGCAAAGTCATCAAAGCCACGGCCCTGGAGGAGCACAATGCTGCCATGGTGAGCAGGGACGCAGCTGAGACACCCTGGTGCTGCTAGAAGTGTTAATTGGCCTGGCTGGTGTCTGTGGGTACCACTGAATTAACAAAGAAGCCTCGTTTGTCAGTTTATTGAGGTCGGTGTTTGTGGAGTGACTCACGCACCGGTTCTGCGTGCTGTCGTTATTAATGTCAGGAGTTTGTAGTTGACTGCAGGCACCTGAATCCTTCCTGCTTGACCCCTGCCAGCACTTACCTTTGGGTAATAGTAAAAGCTTCCCTGTTAGTGGAGTGGTTGTTCAATGCCTGGCTAAACACCTTGCTGCATATTTGATAAAGTATTGCCCTTTTGCTCCTCAGATGAGGACTAATAGCAAAAGCTTTGGAAACTCAAGTGTTGTTTTCCAGAGGTGTTCACTGGGATAGAATTTGAAGATATAAGTACACTGAAGGATGTCTCAGTACAGATTTAGGTGTGTTTCATAATATATTTTCATGTTATAGTTAATTCCATCAACAGTTTCGCCTTCTGATAATTAACTACAAGAGCCAAGAATAAACTTCCAAGTAGGTTTTGGAAGATGGACTGTTGCTTCAGCTGTGAGGCCCAAGTCCCTGTTAAAAGCATGAGAGGCAGTGGAAAAATAGACTATTGCTCATTCATGCTTTGAATGTGGCTGTGAGTTTTCAGCCTGTCCACCCTTATCACCATTTCATCTCCTTTTCAGCCAAAACCAAGCCAAACCCCAACAGCCTTGAAAACATGCTCTGTATAAAATGTGTGTGTGGAAAAGTGTTTTCCTGCATGCTGGTAATGACAGCTTTGCTTGGCTGAGCATAGATTTCCTAGCTGCTAAGCAGGTGTCTTGTCTGATGCCTCATGTGGGATTCTTAACAGAAAGATCAGCTGAAACTGCAGGAAAAGGAGATCCAGGCCTTGAAACTGAGTCTGCAGAAAGAACAGGCAAGGTACCACCAGTTTCAGGAGGAACATGATAATATTGTGGCTCAGCTTCACAGCCAGATCCGACAGCTGCAGCACGACCGGGAGGAATTCTACAACCAGAGCCAGGAATTGCAGGTATGAAGCAACAACAAATTCGTTGTCTACTTAATAGTTTTAAAAATAACCTTCTTTGTAACAAGGCATGAAATACCTGAGAGAAAGCTGCACATTTTTATTAGATTTATTGTCCTGATTTAGAATAAGACAGTGCATAATTAATATCTATCTTTTATAGTTCTGTTTTGTCCTGTTTTCAACTTGGAAATAGGAAAAGGCAGGTTCTTAGCTGGTTTGGAGGGGTCAGTATAACTTGATTTCCAGTGCTGGGGGTTTACAGCCTCCTGTGCCCTTGCTGTCCTTAGTGAAGTTTCAGAACCCTGAGTAATTTTTTTTGTCACTTGAACAGACCAAGCTGGAAGACTGCAGGAACATGATAGCAGATCTGAGGTTAGAGTTAAAGAAGGCAAACAACAAGGTGTGTCACACTGAATTGCTGCTTAGCCAAGTTTCTCAAAAGGTAAGAAAAGTCAGTGTTCCCAGGGTCCCTTTGTATCTTTCTGATTTTTTTTAATCTGGTAGTTTTCATCAGGTGCTTTTTCTTTCTTGATCTGAAAGAAGGCTGTGCTGAGCTCCATAGGGTTTGATACTAACTGCACAAAAACCTCACACCAAAATGAATTTTGGTGAAGAAACTCTAAACTCAGTTAAAGGGCTTCTGAAGCTTCTTATTTTGGCTTTTTCCACAGCAGGGATTTGCAGGTTGAATTATGAATTTGTATTAAAACTCTGCTAAATCTTGACAACTGAGAGATAGTGTTTATATTGTAAGTTAAATGGAATGAAAAGTTCTTTATGAAAACAATTTAACACTTAACTACCTATGAAGCATTGGATTTTAGCCTTTGTTTCCCTTCTTCATAAAAGTACCCTGTGAACACAGTGCCTGTCAGCTGTGACTCTGCTGAGCTGTTCATCCCAATGTTGGATTCTGTTCCATTTCCCTCCCCAGCTTTCCAACAGTGAATCGGTGCAACAGCAGATGGAGTTCTTGAACAGGCAGCTGCTGGTTCTTGGGGAGGTCAATGAGCTGTACCTGGAGCAGCTGCAGCACAAGCACACAGACACTACAAAGGTACCAGTGCAGAGGAGTTTTGGGGAGACTTCCCCTGAGGTCATCACCCAGCAGTTCCCAGCCCTGAGTTCAGAGGGAAAGGCTTTGTAACTTAACAGACTCTTTGTTCTGAAATTGATTTTTAGGGATTTGATTGTATGTTTGATCTTCTGTTCAGATGTTTTGTGCCCTGTGGGTTTGAGGAATATCTTCAGTGCCCCTTCTGAAAGTTGAGAAAGGGTTGTTGGGGTACACCTGGGATCTGTTTTAGCCAACTGATGTAAATTCTAGCAATTTATTTTCCAAAGGCCGAGACTTTACTGTGCTCAAATGTAACTGACAGCAGATTGTTGGTAAAATAATGCAGGGTAGCAGTGCCAGAATTTGTGGAAAGATCTTAACAAGGATTTTACGGGTTTTTGTGAGGTGTTACTTCAAAATGAGCATCTCAGCCTTCCCACTCAGTCACTTTCCTATTAAAAGTTAACAGTAACTTCACTGAAACTTCTGTGGTTCATATGGTTTTACTTCCTGACTTCAAAGAAACCTTGTTTTAATTAGAAGCACGTAAATTACACAACAATATAACTGTTCCTGCATGAGAGCACGTAATTAAAGAAGGTGAATAATACACTGAAAGTCAGCCTTCTACTGGTATTTAATGAAGGTCATGTTGGAAAATGGATTTAAAATAGAGTTTGCCTACTCTAATCCAGTGCAGAACTGGCAAGAGTGCTTTGATGAAAAGAGGTTTTCATAAGGAACATTAATGTGCTAATAAATTCCAGTGATGTGTAGTTATTTTAATAGTGTACATCTTCAGCAGGGCTGCTTTTCTATATCTGTTTTTAGCAATGCTGCTTTTATTCTGGCTCGCTTTAAAATGTGCCTATTTATAACATCAGAAAGATGTCTGAACACCAATAAAAATAACACAGGATCAAATTAGACTTTACCATTGTGTTGTTTGCTTCGAGGAGGTTGAAATGTTGCACGCTGCTTTTCGGAAAGAACTGGAGAAAGCAAAGTTGTGTGTTCAGCAGCAAAGCCAAAGGCTCGATGCTTCCCAGAAAAGGATAGCTGAACTGGAATCTCAGCTTGCAAAAAAGGACCACCTCTTCCTGGAGCAAAAGAAATACCTGGAAGATGTTAAAATCCAAGCAAGGTGGGGGCTTGCTGTGTAACATTTTAGCTGTGCTTTGACAGATGCACTGTCACAGCTGAGGCAGAATGTGGAGATTTTGGACATTCTGGTTTCTCTCTTTGCTCAGGGGTCAGCTGCAGGCAGTAGAAAGCAGGTACAAGGCTCAGAAAAAAATCACCCAGGCATTTGAACTGGAGATCTTGGATCTGTTTGGGCGGCTGGAGAAGAACAGTCTACTGAAAAAACTTGAAGATGATAAAACAGAAGCAGCTGAAGCAGCAGAAGAAAGGTAAGGGTGGCAGTGTGAAATCTGCAGGACCCGTGTGGGATTGTGTCAGTTTTGGACTTAAAAGCAGTGGATGTGCAAAGCTGAGTGTGTGACACATCTGGTTACCCCCTCTCTCCTGCTCTGCCCCAGAACTGTGAAAGGAAACCTGTTGAAGTACATACCCAGAGGCAGAAAGGGAAAGTAATCAAAGTAATCTGCCCTGGCCAGCATTTCCCTCTCCTCTGTTTAATGACTGTGATTTCCTTGACACTGTGTCCTCTCTCTTCCCCAAGCAGGCTGGATTGTGCTAATGAAGATACAGCAGGACACAGTGAAGAAACACTGGGTAGAAATGGAGAGACCAAACCTCCCAGCACCCGAGGCAGCAGTAGCAGTAAGGGGGGCAGCAGCAGCGAGCTCTCCACCCCAGAAAAACCCCAGAACCAGAGGCTGAGCAGTCGCTGGGAGACATCCGTGTTGCTGGAGCCCTCGACTACTGTCCCACTGACTGTAGGTTCACTCCCCAGCTCCAAGAGCTTCCTTGGAATGAAGGCACGAGAATTATTTCGCAACAAGAGTGAGAGCCAGTGCGATGAGGAGGGGGTCAGCATCAACAGGCTGTCTGATGCCCTAAAGACTGAACTATGTAAAGATCCAAGCATGGAGTCAAAGGCCTCTCCAAGCCCCGAAAACCTCTCGCCTAAGCTCCAGGAAAGCAGTGTTGGACAGCTTCATATCATGGACTACAATGAAACTCATCATGACCACAGTTAAAGAGGAAGATAGTCAATCAGTGTTATTTTCATATTCTTGGCATAGAACAGGAGGCGTGAGTGCAAGTTTAACTAAAAGCTTTTATGTTTCTTTGGTCTGAGCAGTGGCTCGTGCAGCGGAGCAGGATCGATGGCCAGGAACGGAAGGAGGCTGCTGAACGAATGCAAAGTGGATTTTTGGGTCTGGAATTGAAAATGCCCAGCCTAACTCTTGCTTCTTTCTCAAATTCAATCCTTAGCAGCGTGTACTAATTTGAAGGGACAACTGTTAGCATTTGCAAGTATTTTTTTCCCTTTCTCCCTGTCCCCAGTTGAGTGGCTGCGTTTATGAACTTGAGTGCAATATGAGGCCAAATTAACATTTGTGAGTTTACTCTGAATGCTTTGTATTTCTTTGCAAGCTTCCCATTTAGAGCAGTTGGTTGTGCTGCCTGTCCAGGTGACTTCGGTTCCTTTCATCCTGGAAAGAAGCAGCACTAGGATTTCCAGTGCATTCTCTATTTTTGCCTGTCCACTGTCCCACATCCCTCAGAGCCCAGCCTTCATTAAGTTGGAGTCTGATTGAATACCCAAATGTTTAAAGAACATTGTACCTCTGCAAAATTATTCATTCACCCTAATTCATGATCATTGTTTATATTGTCCTTAACATTTCCTGAGAAGTTACATTTGAACAGACAAAAAGGAACTGGAACTTGTAATGCAGAAGAGACCGTGCTGCTGAAGACTTGTTAAAACACCAGCTTCAGATCTTCTTGGTGTTTGAAGTGTTTGCCTGATTGACCTCACCCTGGTTCGTATGGGAAAGCAGTTGGGGTGGGAGAAGAGGGAAGAGGAAGCTTTACTCAAGTAGGGAGAGGATGCAGAACATGGAGGTAGAATTCCAAGCTTATGAAGATCTGCAGAGGAGGATTTGCTTCTCTAATCAGGGAAATGTGCTGCCTCACCCTCCTTCATTTGTTCCTGGTTTGAACAAGACCACCATGTTTTGAGTCCAAGAAATTGGCTTCATTCTTCCTGGCAATACCTTTTCAGGCTTGCCTTGGAGAACGTGGTTTCCTTTTGAGTGCCCTCCTACTCAGATTGCAGCACATTTTTGAGTTCAGCAGTGTCAGTTTGGCTCTAGGTCTCTCCACCCTCATCCTACTTCCTTGGGTGACAAGGCTGAGGAGGAATCCTGCTCACACTGAAATCAGAATCCTGGTGAGAAGCCTTTCGGTGTTAATCATGTTTTAAGTCAATTATGAGCCTTCTGTGAAGGAGGATTGTGGGATCAGGGCTTGTCAGTGGTCAGACTCAATCTCCTTCGTGACAGAACAGGGCCTGCTGCTAGGAAGGCAGTGCTTGTTCTAAATGTCCCACGTGGCTGGGTCCAGGTGTGCTCAGATGGTTCAGCCTTCACAGTTCCCCTGCATCACTCGTGGCCTCTTCTCCTCAACATTCTGTGGGTGGCAGCTGCTGTTTAAGAACCACCTCACATAGAAATCAAGTCCAAGCACACTTGCATTTGTAGTCCAAATCCCTTCTTAGCCCAGGTGGGGCGAGGCTGTCAGAGCAGCTCAGCTCACTGCTGGCAGGACTCGTCCTCCCATTCCCGCCTCCTCCGGAACTCCAAGGTCTGAATACATTTCTGCCTGTCTTAAATTATTCTCCGTGTCCTTTCAGTTGGTCAGTCCGAACTCTGAGAGTAGAGGTGAACTTCAGTGGTTGTGTCAAAGCTGACTCTGCATGGAGTAGAGAGTAGAGAGTTGGTTGTAAGTGGCAGCCTGGTTTTGTCGGCGTCTTTAGGCTTTCTCAGACGTAGTGGTAGCAAACGTGGTAGCGCGTGTTTCGGTAAGATTTGGAGCTCTCCTGCCCCTCTCCCACTGGATCCCAGCCCGGGGGTGAACGGTTTGCACACAAAGGGCCTGATGGGCCAGCTCAGCTGGGAATGCTGGAGGAGCTCCTTCCCATCCTGCTCTGCCGAGCCCGGGTCTGGCGTTCCCAGGAGAGGCAGGTTTTGTGTCAGTCACAAAAATGCCCTGGCAGCAACGCAAGCTCTTTGGTAAGGTGGCTTTTTTTCTTCTTTTAAACAGGATTTTAGCACCAGGATAGTAATGGAAACCACTTTAGGTTTGTTTATGGACCACAAAGATTATGGAGGAACAAATTTTGCAATTTTCTTTCCTAAGTCTAAAAATCATGGATCTGCTGTATGTAGTTAACTTGCAGTTTGTTTGAAGGGGTCCCATCAGTGAAGTGGAAACAGATTTTTTTAACTGACTGCTTTTAGTTAAATCTAAAATTGCTGTCTTTGTCAAGTTAATCTGTTCCCTGCCTCGCTCTTTGTAAGCATGTTAAACAATCCACATTAAATGCCATAAATATGAAATACGAGGAAATGGTACAATCGTAAGCTAAAGAGAACTTAAACCAAAAGGAGGTTTTGCTGTCCTTATTAGAATGTTCTAAAATGTCAAGGCAGTTGCTTGTGTTTAACTGTGAACAAATAAAATGTATTGTTTTGCACTACTCTGTGTTAAATTCCCTGCCAGACCTTTTTGGGACCGAACACGTGGAAAGGAGTTCAGTGTCCAAACATCTTCCCAGGTGGGACAGTCCAGAGCAGGTCAGTGCTGCTGCCCCTTTGCACAGGATTCACCATTAGAAACTCATTTTTCTGCATGGAGCCAAAGCCTTTTTTTTTCCTTCTGTGACAAACAAACTCACCAACAATGTGCCAGTATAATCCCTAAATGAACTGCAAACAGTTGAGTGCTGCAAGTCTGCTGGTGAGCTTCTGCATGGCCCTGCTCCTGCAGGCCAGGACTGCACAGTGATTAGAGAAATTAATAGCTGGAAATGTCAGAGCCTTGTTTGCAAAGCTGGGGCTGCTGTCAGGGGTTGGCTCTGTGCTTTTCCCTTCCATACAGTGCATACACAAGGACACTTCCTCAGATCACGAGGAATTCTGGGGCCACTTTATTCTAGTGAGGTAAGGTTGTTCTCTTGTTTTGCCTTTTTCCCAGACTGGCACTTTCCCACTTGTTCTGGTCTTTCATTGGTTTTTATTTGTGATTTTTTTTTTTTTTTAAATTCTTCTTCTCGAAATAAATTAATATTTAAAAGATTGCTCAAAGCAGTTTAGTAATCCATACACAAGGCTCAGCATTCCAATTAAGGATTAAGTATACTTCTTAAATATGAGCAACACAGGCAAGGGTCTAAGTTGTGCAAGTGGCACATTGTGAATGTGCTCTGGCCGAATAATATTTATGGGGAATTTTATGTAGAAAATACCATAAACATCAGTGACACAGGAAGTTGTTTGGACCCCTGCACTGGGATTAGTTCTACAGCATGGGGTGGTAAAATTAAAACAAAGCACAAAGTGAATGTAAATTGCCCTTACACAGAATGGGTTCAAAATAAGGCATCCCTTAAGCTTGGCATGGCAAAGCTGCACTTGCCAGTGTAAAAAAATAATTAGATAAAAATTACCCACGGAAGTGTATTACTGGGGTACAAAAAGATAAAAATTAAGTGCCTTCCTTACTCACTAATGCCCAGCAGTTCATTTGGTAGTTCATAACAGCTGGTAATCACAAAGGAGACATTAGGGAAGGAAATACTTCAAATTCAGGAAATTAAAATACCTTTGCTGATTGATCCTGATTTGTTGGAACTGCTTAGCTGCTGGCACAACAGTGGATTTTAAAAGTGGTTACAAAAGAGGAAATCACAGGAGTTGAGTTGCTTCATCCATTCATACTCAGGAGCTCTGCAAAGGAAGCCTGGTTTGCATTCCCTTGGGCTTTGCTTTCCAGACAAGACTCTTCAAATACTTGACTTATGGTCGTCACAGTTTTGGTGTCTGTGGGCTTCACTTGGCTGAACTTTTTTTTTCCTGAAGGTCTTTTCACTCCAGTTTTGGGCTGGCTGATCTCTCCTGTCTGCCAGGCGCTATTCCTGGTTTCTCTGAAGCTGCCTCTGCTCCTTGTGCTCGATGCTCAGCTGACTGAAAGCTCAAACTGCTGCTGTACCACCACCAGGGGAATTGAGGACTCCCAGGAAAACCTCTGCTGCCTCGGGGTGTTTATGATGTGGGGAACAGGCTGGTGGTGACAGGGAACAGCCGCTGGCTCTTCTGAAATTACAGCTCTGGGGATGGGAGTGGGAGTGGGCGGCAGCCCCGCCCTGGGCTGTGTCCCAGGGGTTGGATACCTGTGACCAGGGTTCAAAAGGCCCTGTGGGATCAGGACTGGGGGACAGCAGGGTTGTTGGAGCTGTTTCAAAGTTGCTGGTGAGAGGTTTGGACGCTGCTCCGAGGCGGCCGCTAGAGGCCCTGCCAAGCCCATCCCATCCCTTCGCTCGGCATCGCTGCCATGCTGAGTTTGCTCTCCCTGGAATCGACCCTTCTGCCTCCCTCCAGAGCCCACCACCATTCCTGGCACTTCATCCTAACTTCTCCGAGCTCTGGCCTGTCCTCTCGGTGTGTGAGAGGCTGGAACCACATATTGAACACGCAGAACGGATTATCACAGAATGGATTATCACAGAATGGTTTATCACAGAACAGTTTGGGTTGGAAGGGACCCCTAAAGCTCATCCAGTCCAACCCCCTGCAGTGAGTGAGGACACCTTCAACTGCATCAGGTTCCTCAGTTTGACAAAAGCCTGATTTGACCCTTAGCTGAATCAAGGGGAGCACAGAGATAATTCATACAGATGCCAGATACAGATTCTGTTGATATCATCTATTACCAGCCCATGTGTCTATTTCAGCCTTTGAACAAAAAAAGCAGCATTTATTTCCTGGACTAAGTGACAGATCTGTAGGAAAGTCAGGCTGGTGCCCTGCCTGGTTTCTCAGTGTGTATCTTGCAATTTTATGCTCACTGAGGCTAAAGTAAAACTTTATTGCACTTTTGTGTTTGGCATTTACATCCTGTTTATGTAAATTCTTCAAACAGCTTGATTTGTAGTAGAGGAAAACAATTCTTGCTGTATCTTTTTGTCTTTTGAAGTGTCCATCCACTCTGGAAGAGGAGAACTTGTATGGAAATTAAGTAATTTGTCTGGATGTTTTTCTGAGACTTAACTTTGCAGTCTTCCAACAGATTCTGGTCTTGTCATTATCAAACCTCAGACTGCAAGTTTTATGCACTCATTTTTCTGCTTGGGTCTTAAAATTTTGGCTGCCTGACACTGACTGAAAGGATAGGGCCAGGCTAGAAATTATTACTAAGATTTAGGAACTGTTTCTTGCATGTATGAATCTTACTGAAATTTGGGAACTTTTTTGTGTGTATCACCGTGGTCAAGTGCAAAATGACAACTGCACTGGAGTTTTGAGCAGCAGTGGTGCACTGGCTTTGGTAGGACTGTTCTGACAAACCGTTTGTGCTGTGCTCATCCTTGGAAGCTGAAAGTGAGCTACAAACTGGAGAATAATTTTGGTCTCCTCAGCCTGTGTGTTCAAATTTAAACCATAGGACAGAGCCAAGAAGGTTGGAAACAAGATCTGGGAATAGCATCTCTTGTGTCCCCATCACTTGTCATCATTCAGTCTTAGCGGCTTGTCCTGAAAACCTTTCCAAGACAGCAGCTGTGTCACTGGACACTTGTCTGCACCATGGAACACAACGGGGCAGCTGCCACAACTTGGATTTTTCAGCCTGAAGCTGCCCCTGCACCAGGGATCTCAAATGAAGCCAGAGAGGGTGACAATGACACTCCACTGGCCGTGGCCCCAGCAGTGCCCAGGAGTTGCTCTGGGACCCTCTGTGACCATTTTGAGCTCACCAAGGTTCAGTTCAGTTGGATCAAATCTCCCTAAAATAGGGCTCTGCTCCACACTGGATGGGTGCATTGCAGTGCAAGAGGATAGGGGACAGGAAAAAAGTGCAAAACAACGTGGGGTTATGAGAGGAATAAAAATGCTCCTGGAAATACTTTCCATTTCATCTGAGCTGTTATTCCTTCCTATGCCCCCTCCTCTGTAATAATTCTTCCTTCTGTTTTTAGCTGCTTGTTGCCAAAACCTGGTGATTTTAAGGCAAAATCTTTCTCACAGCAAACTGAGCCTGGAATGCAAGGGGAAATGGTTTGTTCAGGAGTGTCTTGCAGCAGGAGGTAATTTGGAGGGGACAAGAGCAGTCAGACATGGGGAGGACACTTCTTTAGAAAAGGCTGTGGGGTCTGAGATGTGCTGACCTGATGTTCTATATTTTGAGCCCCAGGGCCATGGTGGGACATCTGGCCTAAGGTAATGCTGCCCTTGCCCTGGAGCAGGGAAAGCACAGGCAGTTCAGTCTGCAGTTTGAACAGGAACCATCTGAGCACGATGCTACCACCACATGCCTGTGCATCACATGGCCTGGAAATGGCTTTTATTTTGTGGGGGTCTGAGCAGCACAGGGGTGTTTGGTTTGGCTGTTGTCAGTACACACAAACTAAGGGCAAAATGAACTCTGCTCTCCTTTACATCTCCAGCTCTGACAGCACAGGAGTCAACAGGTGCAAGGGGAGATGTTCTGAGGAGTGAGGAGCTGCAGGAATGCAGCAGAGCACAGCTGAAGAACACTGGCCACTGGCAGGTATGGGAAACCTCCTGAGTGTCTGCAAACAGGGGTTCTGTGGTCCCACTAACCAAACTGTTTCTGTGGGGCTGAGGGAGCTTTAGAGACAAGTCTAAATGTCAGACATGTGTCTGAATCCATAAAGCCAGCCCTTTGCTCTCTGCATCCCATCCTTCACCCAGGCAGCTTCTTCACCCCCTGGCTGGGGCAGGGAGGGGATGCTCCTCAGGAAGAAGGCTGAGGAAATGTAAAATTCTATTTCAAATGACTTGTCCAATATTCCTGTCTGAGAGATTAGAACCTGATGAGTCCTGACTGATCCCTGTTCCCACTGCAGTGCTGGCCCCAGGCACCAGCTGTAGCTGCAGCTGCTTCTGTGGGGATGTGAGGAGCAGAGTGCAAATATCAGCAAGGGACAGGGAATGCATGTGTCCCGGGCTGGCTGCAGGGCAGCTCTTCAGAAAGTGGGCTCAGGACGGATCTCTGGTGTTCATTGCAGTGTATTTGATCAGCCAGGTGCTTAAAGGTGGTGAGCAGACAATGCAGGAGCTCTGATCCTTTAATAGGGGTGTTTGCCTGGTGGCCTCCAGGGAGCTTTCTTTTTTGGCGGACGTTGATTTGCAGCCAGGAATTTCTTGAAATCTTTTTCCTGCAATTGTACAGTATTTTCATTACTATTGGAGGCCAGAGCTGCAGGTGCTGTTTGGGAAGTGGGTGTCTCCTTCTTGCACATGGCACATCCAGGACTCACAACATAGAGCAGCTTCCTCTTGGAGTGTGTGACCCACTCCCTCATGCTGTCCAGCACGATGGGCAGCACGCTCACCACCCCTCCGTAGCGGTGCCTCGCTTCTTCCAAGCTCAGGTGGTTCACAACTCCGTGGGGGTAGCTGTGGGACACAGGAGAACAATTGGCACGGGAGTGCCAGCCCTGCAGCCACCCCCAGAGCCCAGGGGAGAGCAGCAGGGCACGGGCAGCCATTCCCCACAGCACGGCTAGGGACTGCAGCCAGAAGGGGCTGTGACAGAGCTGCTGCAGGAACCAGGGGGGGATGTGCAGTGCCAGCCCAGCAGCGACAGGCAAATGCCAGGAGCTGGGCTGAGCGGGGCTGAGCCAGGCTGAGCTGAGCTGAGCGGGGCTGAGCGGGGCTGAGCCCGAGCTGGGGAGGCACCTACGTGGCTCGAAGGGCACTGAAGTCGTTGCTGTCGTTCAGGAGCACTTTGCACTTCTCCAGAAGGGCCTTGGTGACGCTGTCCCCTGCGTGCACCGTCTCCATCCTCTGGCACAGGCAGCGCAGCTCGTTGCAGATGGAGACGAACATGCTGAGGATGCGGCTGTCTGTGGAGTTGTAGCAGTGGTGGTCCTTGTAGCACTGCACCTGCACGGGGGGGAAAGGGCAGTGCTGCTGAAAACACCACAATGGGAACAGCTCCATGGCATGAAACGGCTCAGTGCAATGTCTGCCACAATCCTCTTCAAGGCACTGAGCAAAGCCCTTCTGTTAGGGAGAGGCAGCCCTTGGAAAGGACAGCCAGCTCATTGTGTGTCCTCATCCTGGCAGCAGCCTGGCTTTCACTCTGCCTTTGGCATCCAGCTGGGTTTTGGGCCCGAGTTCTGCCATCTCAAATCCCCAGTTCTGATTTTGTTTAGATTTTTCTTCCCCCCTCTGTCTCCAGGTGGTCTAAGTTTTACTTCTCAGTGCACCATGCTATAAAAATTCCCAGACAATTCACTTAGCAGCCCAGCAAACCCCTTGCCCACGTGGGACTCTCAGCCCTCAATCCATCATCCTTCCCGTGTAACAGCCATTATTTTTAATAAGCACCACAGAAAGACACAGCAGCACCAATACCAGGGGGAAGAGCCAGGCCTGCTGCTTCCTACAAGCTGAGGATTACAGATTCCACGTGTGGCTGGGGAAGGAGGCTTGGTTTCACTGTTTTCTTGTAGCCTGTGTTTCTGGCTGAGCTCAGCACTGTTCAGCTAAAGCACAAGGTGCTGCTCAGCCTTGAGATTCCCCTGAGATCACGGGAGGCCCCCACACAGGTGATCTCTCCCCACGCCTTCAGTTGCACACAAACGTTCCTGGGGTGTTTTTGTCCATCTTCCCTTCAGCAGAAGCATTTCTGCAGCCCCAGGTGCCCTGCAGCCCCGTTGGCAGGGGCAGGGAGCCCTTTGTGCTGAGGGTTTGTACCTGCACGATGGATGACACGGGTCTGATGGAATCGTGGGCTTCCTCCCGGGTGCGCTCCAGGGCTCGGATGAAGGTGAACTGCTGCTGCTGGAAGAGCTTGTACTTCTCCTCGATCTTCCTCAGGGTCTTCACCACCTCGTTCATGGTCACCTCTTGCTGGGGCTGGGCAAAAAAGGAAAGTCAGGAAGCTGCTTTTTAAAAATGATGCAAGTCTACATCTCACTAGAGCTGGAATTGTGTAGGTCAGTGGAAAACTTAGGTTATAAACAACTGTAATCATTGGCTTTTGCACATTATTTTGATACAGTATGGTTTGTAATCACTGCTTTTAATGTTGTATAATTTGTCAGCCTTTCATGGTTAATACCCTAATCCCTGTGTGGGTTACACATTTTAGTGTGGTAAATACATTATAGTTTAGGCTCTCACAAAATATTAAAGCAGAGATTATGTGCTGTGCATTATAGCATTAACTACTGCAGAAGATGCTTTTATTGTAGTAACTATCTGACAAGGGTGAGAATGAGTCAGATAATTTTGTGAAATAGCTAATGTTGATTTCATGTACTAGTGGAGTACCTTATCTGTATGATAACACTGAAAAGAACCAGGTAAAAAAAATATCAAAAGTAAGAATGCAAGGAGGATTTTACCCCTGCCCTGGCACTGGCAAGGTCACTTGCCAGGTTTAGCTGGTTTAGCTGGCACTAACTGCCAAAGCAGAGAACAGGGGCCTTGTGAGGGGATAAAACACATCCCTTTCATCTGCAGTGTGGCACACACCTTAAGAAGACAGGTCAAGGGTTGAAGCAAGCAAAAAGAATTTCCAGAACATGAAAACTCAAAGGAATGTTTGGATATGTACAATCTTCATGAAAATGCATGTGACCAAAGTCATGAAAAAGTATGTAAGAAGATTGTTCTGAGCTGCCTGGCATGCCTCTGGCAGTTGCCAAGCACCCGCTGCTGTTTCTAGCTTGTCCCTCTTATCCCTTATAAAATTTCAAAGAGAGAGGCACGTTTCTCGCAACAACAAGTGAAAAGCAGGAGCCAGGGGCGCTGTGCTGTGCCGGAGCGCTGCAGTCTCGGAGCCCCGGCAGTCAGTCCGTGCCGCGGCCCTGGAGCGGCAGAGAGCCGAGGGCAGCGCTGGCACGGTGATGTCACAAACGCTGCCGGGGCTGTTCAGAGGCAGTGCGGCAATGCCGCGGCGGGCCCGGGGGAGCCGTGCCTCCTGCCGGGGCTGGGAACCATCGCCCCAGCGCCCGCCCGGCTCTGCCGCTCACGGGGGCCGGCGGGGCACGCAGCGCTCGGTGCCGGGGCCTGCCCGGCCCGCCTCCCCGAGCGGATTCCGTGCGGAAAGTTCCGAATGTCTCGGGGCGGCCCCGGCCCGCCTGCCCCCCCGGGCCGTTCGTGCGGCCGGGCCCCCGCGCTGCGAGCCCTGTGGCTCCTACCGGCCGGTGCTCGGGCGGCGGCGGTGCGGCAGCTCCCCGGGCTCCCCGGGCTGGCGGGGCTGGCGGCTCCCCGGGCTCCCCGGGCTGGCGGGGCGGCCGGGCCGGGCGGGAGCAGCGGGCGCACAGCGCGGGCCGCGGGCCTCGGCCCCGCCGCTGCCGCGGCCTCCGCGCCGCCGTCTCCGTGGCAACGGTCGCGGCCCGATGACGTCTCCCCGTGCCCCTTGCAGTAAACGAGGCGCTGGCCACGCCTCCTCATGGCGATTGGCCAGGCTTTGTCGCGCGGTGATGACGTCTCCCTAGCAACGCGTCCCGTTGCCAGGGGCGGCCATGGCGGAGGCGGACACGGAGGACGCGGCCCGGCCGTGGCCGCCGCCCGCGGGCGCCTACGCGGAGGAGCGGGGGCTCTTCCAGCTCCTGCAGGTGAACGGGGAGCCCCCGCCAGCCCCTCCGCGGCCCGGCGAGGCCGAGCGGGCCGGGGGAGGCGGGGAGGGGCACCGAGCGGGACCCTGTGTACAGTGACGGGCGGGGGGGACGTTTGTGTAAACAGGGACTCTGTGCTTCCGGTAACGAAAGGATTTCTGTGGGGCTGAGGGAGCTTTAGAGACAAGTCTAAATGTCAAAGACGTGTCTGAATCCATAAAGCCAGCCCTTTGCTGCTCTGCATCCCATCCTTCACCCAGGCAGCTTCTTCACCCCCTGGCTGTGGCCGGGAGGGGATGCTCCTCAGGAAGAAGGCTGAGGAAATGTAAAATTCTATTTCAAATGACTTGTCCAAGATTCATGCCTGAGAGATTAGAGCCTGATGAGTCCTGACTGATCCCTGTTCCCACTGCAGTGCTGGCCCCAGCACCAGCTGTAGCTGCAGCTGCTTCTGTGGGGATGTGAGGAGCAGAGTGCAAATAGCAGCAAGGGACAGGGAATGCATGTGTCCCGGGCTGGCTGCAGGGCAGCTCTTCAGAAAGTGGGCTCAGGACGGATCTCTGGTGTTCGTTGCGGTGTATTTGATCAGCCAGGTGCTTAAAGGTGGTGAGCAGACAATGCAGGAGCTCTGATCCTTTACGTGGAGGTGTTCCCTGGTGGGATCCAGGGAGCTTTCTTTCCCAATCGTGGGTCTTCATACTTGCACCTCTGGCATTGTCTCTCCTGCAATAGCAGAGCATTTCTGTTACTGTTGGAGGCCTGAGCTGCAAAGTGCCCAGCAGGTGCTGTTTGGGAAGGGGATGACTGCTTCTAGGCAGGTGCAGGACTCACATTGGGGAGCAGGTACCTCTTGGAGTGTGTGACCCACTCCCTCATGCTGTCCAGCACGATGGGCAGCACGCTCACCACCCCTCCGTAGCGGTGCCTCGCTTCTTCCAAGCTCAGGTAGTTCACAACTCCGTGGGGGTAGCTGTGGGACACAGGGGAACAATTGGCACGGGAGTGCCAGCCCTGCAGCCACCCCCAGAGCCCAGGGGAGAGCAGCAGAGCACGGGCAGCCATTCCCCACAGCACGGCTAGAGCTGTGCATGGACTGATGAGTCCTGCCACAAAGCAGCCTGGCACAGGCCTGGAGTCTTGCAGAGGACACACAGACACTGCCCTGCAGAAATCAGCTCCGTGCAGAGCAGCAGCAGCAGCAGCAAGGAGCAGTAACCTGCCTGAGCACTGCAGCGGCCCCAGGGCACCCACCTGCCCCGCCACGCACCCGAGAGAGGATGGACAAACAGAGCAGCTCCCTGCTAGTGCAGGGACACCGGCAGGGATTGCCAAGGGCTGCCACGGGGAGCTGGGCAGCACCTTGTGCCCTCACTGCAGCCAGGAGGGGCTGCGACAGAGCCGGGGGGGTGTGCAGTGCCAGCCCAGCAGCGACAGGCAAATGCCAGGAGCTGGGCTGAGCCAGGCCGAGCTGAGCTGAGCAGGGCTGAGCTGAGCGGGGCTGAGCCGAGCTGAGCCGAGCTGGGGAGGCACCTACGTGGCTCGAAGGGCACTGAAGTCGTTGCTGTCGTTCAGGAGCACTTTGCACTTCTCCAGAAGGCCCTTGGTGACGCTGTCCCCGGCGTGCACCGTCTCCATCCTCTGGCACAGGCAGCGCAGCTCGTTGCAGATGGAGACGAACATGCTGAGGATGCGGCTGTCTGTGGAGTTGTAGCAGTGGTGGTCCTTGTAGCACTGCACCTGCACGGGGGGGAAAGGGCAGTGCTGCTGAAAACACCACGATGGGAACACCACCATGGCATGAAACGGCTCAGTGCCATGTCTGCCACAATCCCGTTGTGCCTGTTGCCCTGCAGCCCCGTGCTGTCCCCGTTGGCAGGGGCAGGGAGCCCTTTGTGCTGAGGGCTTTGTACCTGCACGATGGATGACACGGGTCTGATGGAATCGTGGGCTTCCTCCCGGGTGCGCTCCAGGGCTCGGATGAAGGTGAACTGCTGCTGCTGGAAGAGCTTGTACTTCTCCTCGATCTTCCTCAGGGTCTCAACCACCTCGTTCATGGTCACCTCTTGCTGGGGCTGGGGGGGGGAGAAGGAAAGTCAGGAAGCTGCTCTTTAGAAATGATGCAATTCTACGTCTCGCCTGAGCTGGAATTGACTTACCAAAAAAAAAAGAAAAAAAAAAGAAAAAAAAAAAAGAAAAAAAGCAGGAGCCAGGGGCGCTGTGCTGTGCCGGAGCGCTGCAGTCTCGGAGCCCCGGCAGTCAGTCCGTGCCGCGGCCCTGGAGCGGCAGAGAGCCGAGGGCAGCGCTGGCACGGTGATGTCACAAACGCTGCCGGGGCTGTTCAGAGGCAGTGCGGCAATGCCGCGGCGGGCCCGGGGGAGCCGTGCCTCCTGCCGGGGCTGGGAACCATCGCCCCAGCGCCCGCCCGGCTCTGCCGCTCACCGGGGCCGGCGGGGCACGCAGCGCTCGGTGCCGGGGCCTGCCCGGCCCGCCTCAGCGAGCGGATTCCGTGCGGAAAGTTCCGAATGTCTCGGGGCGGCCCCGGCCCGCCTGCCCCCCCGGGCCGTTCGTGCGGCCGGGCCCCCGCGCTGCGAGCCCTGCGGCTCCTACCGGCCGGTGCTCGGGCGGCGGCGGTGCGGCAGCTCCCCGGGCTCCCCGGGCTGGCGGGGCGGCGGCTCCCCGGGCTCCCCGGGCTGGCGGGGCGGCGGCTCCCCGGGCTCCCCGGGCTCCCCGGGCTGGCGGGGCGGCCGGGCCGGGCGGGAGCAGCGGGCGCACAGCGCGGGCCGCGGGCCTCGGCCCCGCCGCTGCCGCCGCCACCGCGCCGCCGTCTCCCTGGCAACCGTCGCCGCCCGATGACGTCTCCCCGTTCCCCTTGCTGTAAACGAGGCGCTGGCCACGCCTCCTCGTGGCGATAGGCCGGGCTTTGTCGCGCGGTGATGACGTCTCCCTAGCAACGCGTCCCGTTGCCGGGGCGGCCATGGCGGAGGCGGACACGGAGGACGCGGCCCGGCCGTGGCCGCCGCCCGCGGGCGCCTACGCGGAGGAGCGGGGGCTCTTCCAGCTCCTGCAGGTGAACGGGGAGCCCCCGCCAGCCCCTCCGCGGCGCGGCGAGGCCGAGCGGGCCGGGAGCTGCACCGAGCGGGATCCCGTGCGCGGTGATGGGCGGGTGTCCGCGGCCGTGGGCCCTCCCAATTAATTATTGTAATTAATTACTGTAATTGGCAGCTGCCGCTATTCATGGGTGTGATTTGATTTGCGGGAGAAAGATGCAGCGCATGGAAGAAAGGAGTCGGTGGAAGGCGAGGCGGGATGGGAGGAGGAGGAAGGGGGAACGCGGTGAAGGTTTTGCGGGGCTGCCCCGGGGCTGTCGCTGCTCATCCCCCGTTAAAGCCTTCCCCTGCTCCTGTCGTGCCTGTTCGGCGGTGTCACAAACAAAGCGGGAAAAGCGCTCTTTGGCGTCGCTGTGCTTTCGGCTCGAGGCCAGGCTGGTTCCCGCTGTGGGGAAGGGTGAAGGGCGCGTTCTGTTCTGCCCTTCGGGAAAAGCCCTTCTGCCGTGCTTGGGGAGGTTTGTGGGAAGGACTGAATACCCTGCTGCTGTTCTCATAGGAGAGCTTGCTGGAGAGCCTTCCCCCGTGTGCTGCCCTTAACTCTGCTAAAAAGTCCTTTTTGCTCGCTCAGAGCTCACTCAAATGCACAAATATGTTTATTTCTTTTCCTATTTTTTTGCTATTATTTTTTCCTTTGTTTATTATGACTATTGCAGAATAATATTTGTGTCTTTTTTGGTTTCGTTTTTGTTTGTTTGTTGTTGTTTAGTTTTTTTTTTGTTTCATGAAATGTCACAAGCCACGAGGCATTGAATGCAGCTGCAGGGACTCACGTTACATAAAATGTTTGTGAGATTTACTCAGGGTGGTATTTTTGTGGTTTAGCTGTGTTGGAGCAAAAAAATGACACAAACATAGCTTGAAATTGTTGTGCTAAAACATTTACAAAACATAAAATGTAAAAACTACATGAGACCCAAAATATGCACCTCCCCCAGAGGTTAGCAGAACAACTGATGTGAAATTAAACTGAGTTTAGAATTGGATAAATAAAAGGGTTTGGGCAAGAAACAGTGCCAGTGTCAATCACTGTCAGCCTCAACATTTTTGAATTCTAATAAACCCAGATTTTGTTAGGTTTGTTATTTATAAAGGTGCAGGTAGGCAAAATCCAGATTGCTTAAATAAATGTTGCTGAAAACTAATAATTTTTAAATGAACTTCCAATAAAAATACAAATATCATCTTTTATGCTCTGTGTTACCCAGACCTTGATGCATCAGAACTTGCATGAGCACCAGTTTATAAACAAAACTGAGTGTTTTAATTATTCTAATGAAGTGGGTGAAGTAGAAAAGGAAAATAAGCCACTCTAATAAGAAACAATCAGCTGGTGAGGATATAAAATTTTATGGACTCGATGGACTTTATGGAATTCAGTTGCAGATATAAAAGTGTTATGGCTGCTGCTCAGAAATGTCTCTTCCAGCACCAGCGTCTCTGCAGCTTGTCTAAATTGGAGCATTAGTTCTGTTTGATGTTTCGTTTTAATTACAGGACTCGTGGCTGGGCTGAAATGTCTTGCTGGGAAATGTGTGGATTTCTCAGGGTTGTTCTTTTTTCTGCCTGTAGAGCCCAAATCCTCCCTGAAACCAGTGCAACGTCCCCACTGCTGTGGGTGGGAGCTGAAACAAGGCTCTGTATTAACCTCGCGGGTTCAGCATGAAAATGGGCTCCAAAACACACATTCAAGGCAAGGCTTTGAGCCTTTTTTTTTGCTTTTTCTCCCGCTCCTTTTCATGCAGGAGGCAGGGCTGGTTCGGGTGTGAAACGTGCCATTTCTGTGGGTTGTGTTTTCCACAGCTCCTGTCCTGTCTGCCCTCCTCTGTGCTAGTCAGGGACTCGGGGGATGTGCTACAGGAGGCTCATCTTGCCCTGCAGAGACACAAATTCAGGTTAACTCTGGTTTTCAAACTCCTTGTGTGGTTTTTATGTCAGTGCTGCCCCAACCATTTCCAACCCCAGGCTGCTCGAGCCAAACCTTTCTGGTGTCCATATGGACCAGAAAGAAACCAACACAAATAGACTGGGTTTTTTTACTGGCATCTGGCCACCATCAGTTTTTCAGCGTCTAAAATAGGTTCTGAACTCTCAGTTTTGTTTGTGAAAGAAAATAAATAAGCGTTTATAAGCTGTTGAGGATCCTCGTTGTAAGATTGCTGTAAAAATGCAAGATATCACAGCTGCAGGGCCGTGTTAAATTTTCCCCTGACTTTGTCCTATTTATTTCCAGAACATGCTTGAAGAGCTATTAATTCACAAACCAGATGATCCCATTGAGTTCATGATAAACCACTTAAAGCAGAACAACGATGATGGTAAGTGGAAATGGAGGCAGCAGAAACAGTTCAGTTCCTGAGCTGTAAGCAGCTGCTGGGAGCTGTGCTGCTGTTGGCAGGTGATGGATCAAACTTTTCAGGCTGAGTCTTGGGGAGGAGGGAAACAAAAACAAACAAACAAAAAAAAAAATGGTGAGCATTTTGGAATACTTATAGGCAAGATGCTTTTAATTTCTTTTTTTAGTGGGTAATCTAATAAGAAATGCACTTTAACAGTTATAACAATGAAACCCTCTAAGGGAATAACAAAGAGTTCTGGTGTATCAATTATTAATGCCTTCTGTGCCCCATCTGATATTTCCTGTTGTCTTTAAGCTCGCTAATTACTCCTTTTGTCAGGTGTAAATTTGGGTTCCTATTCTACCTGGGCTGGCAGATTCTCTGCTTTTTGATTAGTTTGTTACTGGCTGCTGTTAATGAGTTGCACAGCTCAGTGGCAGCTCAGCTGAAGGAGCAGTGAGTGTGTCTGCTCCTCTGTGCAACAAACCCTGGTAAATGGAACGGGAAGTCTGTATTCTGCACAATAAAAGCGTGTACCCTCAATCAAATGATTTGATTTACAAACTGTTCACCCTTAGGCAGATTATATTTGGATGTGCACAAGTGAGCTGTGGTTTTTGTTCTGCGTGAGCTGTCAGGGAGAGCTGGTGTCATGGAGCTTTGATGTTCCTTTAAAACCAGAGTAAACCATTATGAAAGTTCTGCTGCAGCATCAATGAAATCATTTTCACTGGAGGTGCTCTTCGTGGATGGATGGTGATTGAAATGCTGCTAAATACATTAAAGAAAAAAAAAGAAATCAAATCCTGCAAATTGTGCCCAGCCTTTTCTGGTGCAGGCAGCGTGAATAATCAATCTGGTTTGTAGAACCGTGGAAAATATGTGTAAGAATTTCCTGCAGTTGGATAGAATGCTGATAAAATATCTTCACATTGGGCTAACACTTGTCCTGAAGCCCCACAGTACTATTTTAACAGAATTAGGCAGGTTTCCATCTCATGACTTCAGTACTTAGAGGCTAAAGACAGAATTACAGCAGTTGTTTGTCAAGGGGGAAATGCTGTCTGCTTTTGGTCTGGAAAACCCTGTTAAGGAAGGAGAGGAACCCCAATTAAAATTAAAGCCTAAATGTTGTTTTAAGAATAAATTATCTGGAAAATAAGGTAACAGAAATATGTAGCAGAGTTGATTTTACTTTTTGATCATGGTGGAAGGTGCTGACTATTTAGAAGAAAAAAAAACCTTATTAGAGCCATCAGTAAAGTGATGAATTTTCATGATCTTGCCTTGCCTAGACAGCTTTAGCCCCAGAGAAAATTTCAAACAGAGATGTGTGGAAAAGAAGCATTGCATCTATCCCAGGTGTGAAGTTAGCAAACCTTTTTAATTAATAATAGGATCCAAAGTACTTTTAAAAATATAAACAAGTCTAATGGTGATTATAGCTTACAACTGCCTCGAAAATCTTGTAGGTCAAATGTGTGGCAAAGTGTCTGTGCTTAGGGCTCTGTGGTATTGTTCTTTCATGTGTTCCTTCTAAAAACCTTCCAGGGCCACATAAAGACTGGTAATTCTTTCATAATCAAAGATGCAAGGTTTCTACGTGGTATCTTGGCTTGTGCTAATGAAAAAGGCTTTCAGGGTCCAAGTGGCATTTCTGTGAGCTCCTCCTTTGCACTCCAACCTCTGAAGGAATGTAAAAAAGCTCTGCCTGAATGTTCAGTATGTACCCTGTGCTTCTCCTCTTTGACAAAGGATTTCTCTTACAAGTTAAGCAAATTTAGTTGTATTAACATCTTTTGGATTTAAATAGAATTCTGTTGTTTTGTGTTATTCCAGGATTCATTTTGTTGTGGCTAAAATCGTTGTTGAATGTTAAAACTTGCTTTACGTGGATGAGTAAATCCCACAATGTCTCATCAAGACTGAACACAGGATTAAATATGATTTTATTAGTGAAGAAAAAGGCATCTCCCAGAATTTCCTGCCTTCCTGTGGCTGCTGCTTTGGAGCTGCAGTATTAAATAGTGCTTCTTTGTTGGCTGGAGGGGTTAAACATCACACCCAGTGGTGTCCTGGTGGTGCCCCTGTGTCATATGTTTGGGGAGAAGGCTTTAGAGGAGTCCTACAAGTGTGCAAATGAGGAAATCAGTGAATTACACTGCCCCATCTGCTGCCAGCCACTAAGCAGAGAGCAAACCAGATTTAGTACAAAGTGAGCATTTACAGTAGCCCTGGGCAATATTAAAGCATGAGATGGTGTATATAATGGTATGTTTCGTTTTTTATCAAACGTTTGTCCAAGAAAGCTGTGTATTAAAGCTTCAATACCTAAGGGCTTTCTTGTGAATTTTAAATCATGCTCCTAGTTAAACCTCAAAAGGATCTGTGGATGGAAAGGTTTTTTGATTTTCTTTGAAGTGGTTTGAAGAAGTTGATTAGTGTTGGCACCCAAGCACTCTTTTATGACGCTGTTTATAAATAATTCCTAAGTACCAGGCTGGAGTTTCAAGGTGTTAGATTTTAAAAAAACCCTAGGATTTAATCACATTACATTTGAAAGAAATTAGGTGATAAAAACAGCTGATGTATCCTTTTAAAGTATTTTTCTACATTGTGTACTAGTTCTGTTGCACTTGCAAGAACCAATAAGGGGGGGAGTTGTTCTTAAACCTTCCAAGTCAGATAACTTTGTAAAGATGAATCCGTAATTTGGGTTTCATGTATGTTTAAAAATTGCACCTGCCCAATAACTGTTAAGTGCATGGAAGGCCTCATGAAAATACATTTCACATCCTTGCCTGTCTGCTCCCATCAGACACGATCTCCCTTGGTTATCAAGAGCTGAGGAGGCTTTTGGGTGAGTGGATCTCTGCTCTGACCCATGTTATTCCCAGTAAATACTAACCAGTCCCTCCTGCACAGACTCTGATTTGGGTTTGTTTTTTTTTTTCCCCAGTGGGGAAAAAATCAAAGCTGTTAATATAAAAGGACAGCTCAAGGGATTGCAGCCCAAGGTGTATTTATGGAAAAAGTTCCAAATACTTTCCTAAGAGCAGCTCCATTTTTCTCCTGCTTCTCTCGCCTCTAATTCATTCCCAAGGAAGCAGTAATGCCTCTTGTGTTGTGTGTGTGAGGATTAGCAATTCCTCACAACTGGGATGCATTTTTTGCACCTTGCCCTCTCAGGGAAAGGAGACGGACGTGCAGCAGAGAAACACAAGAAACAGAAATGAGGAAAATTACTTTAAAAGGTGACTAGGAAAGTTGAAGGCAGCTGTCAAAAAGCATAGTGAGGGAGTCCTTCATTCTGCAGCATCTACATCTTCTCTGAGCCCTGACACAACCTATTTAGGTGAAACTAAAAACTGGAATCTTTTTTCATCACAGAATGTGTTAGTTCTGAATCAATGTTTCAGGAATAAAAGCCAAACTCAGGTAAGGAAAGGTTTGTACCTTATTTTTCACCCACTAAACTCTCCATGTGTTTAAATGGATTGAGATATACATATCTATCTCTCCAAGTGGCATGGTTAGAGAGTTAATCTCATTGACCATGGAGATTAGAGGAGGACCCAGGTGGCACTGATTTTCTGTTGCCCCTTTTTTTCCCAGTGGAGCCCTGAAGTCTCCACTGAGGCAGCTTTCCAGCTGAAATAATTGTTTCATGCTGCCTACATTGATGTTATGCAATAGAGTGGGAAACTGAAGGGGATTTTTGCTGTTCTGCACCTTGACATTTGCATATTCTTGTTCCATAGCTCCAAGAATTTGTGTCCTTGGTCCACCTGCTTCTGGGAAAACTACAGTTGTGAGTACCTTACCCTCACTCTCTTACTTTCTACTGAGCTCAGCATTTTGGAGAATTTTCTTCTGGGAAAAGAATTTTGAGGTTTATCCAAGTGATAGATGAGCACAAGACAAATTAAAGGGTCTTGTTCCTCAGGGGTGCACCTGGGTGTCACACCACAGCTTCAATAGATGTTTTCAAGTGAGGTCTGTCAGAACTCACTCAGGTAGTGGAACTACTGGAATGCAGCAGAATTCTGCCTGCCTTGTTTTCCCAGCCTTCTAGCAGCACTAATTAGCCTGGGGGAAGTAAGTTCATTACACATTCGTGGTGTTCCCTTGCTGTGAAGTGCTCCATTTGCATGGTCACTTGTCTCATGTCCACTGGCACCTTAAATGCGAGGGTCAAAGTCGCATTTGAAGCTCAGAAACGGCAGGTGATGCTGGTGAGGGCATGGCAGGAAGAATACTTCCTTCTTTAAATTCAGTGTTAAGGTACAGGAGATGAAAAAGTCGTTGTTCAAAGCTGGATACTCTTGAACATCTTTATAAGAAACTACTTAAAGTTGCTTATATATGTCTGTACACTTAAATGTATGACTGGGAAAACTATTTCTGCAGCCTTCTGAAAAAAATTGCTTCATTTTCTTTCCAAATATTTCAACCTGTATTTTTTTTTTCCTCCCCTCAGGCAATGTGGCTTTGTAAACATTTCAATGCCATTCGTGTCTCTCAGGAGACTTTGTTATTCAAGGAAGCATTAACGCAGACAGAGGAAGCAAAGGCATATAAAGAAAGAAACCAGGTGTGTAAGAGAATATTATAACAGTTGTTCTGGTGTCACAGAACAGGAATTATGTGGCATTCCCATGATTTCCTCTGCTGGGTTGAGCAGATGAGAGTAAAGATTCTCTTCTCTCTGTGCTGTACATTGGTGTGTCAGGACACAGAGCAGGGGCAGGGAGACAATGCAAAGGGAAGGAGGGCTTGAAAATACCAACCCTGGAACAAGCAGCAGAACTGGGGAGAATCCAGGAACGCACAATCCAGGCTGGAGAATGCTCCATTCTATTATTAAACGCAGTGTCTTCTATCTGGGCATGTTTGATAATCTCAGTAAAATAAGCATTAATCTCTGAGGTCTCCTTTGGTACAAAATGCTCTGGAAAATATGTACACAAAGAACTTTTTTTTGATCTGACAGTGCTACTTAGTTGTGCGTGCTTGATTTCTCTGTAGCATGACACAAATAACTTACTTGGTGCATTAACTCAAAAGGAGGATGACAATCCAGTCAGTTCCTGACAGCCCTGGAAGCTCTCAAGCTGAGGCAGGAGCAGCTGACTCAGATTGTTGACTTTTCCCCAATTTTGTGCACCTGAGTTTCTCCAGTCAGATTTTAAAATCCGTTCTTTGTGGGCATCCTAACTGATGTTCAAAGAACATTTTTTTTCCAGGTGTCATGACTCCCAGGATTGGTTGATCAGTAATGGAATTAATTGTCTTATTGTTAAAAATTAGTTTAAAATTAGTTAAAATTGTCTTATTGTTTAAAATCAGATTGGAAAAAACACATTGAAAGGTTATCTTGAAGACAGAGAAGCATCTGATTCCTGCCTTTTTGGCTGATTCCTTTCTCCAGTGTCAAGGTATTCCAGGAGAAATAAACTGGAGGAAGTCTGTTTTTTTGTGACTTTCTCTAACAAGTCCACTAGTTTGAGTTTATAATTTGTCCCTTATCACCCATTTTCATAAAAATGGAAGCAATTTCCTGTCTGTAGGAATTCTACACCCCTGCTAAATGCAGTTTGGAATTGGAATTGGCCAACAGATTTGTAATTTACTGAGATGGCAGACAGTGTAATACACAGATTAGGGCTTTTTTCCTGAGAAAATTAGGCTAAAATAGGGTAGTGTTTATAAAATTGAATAAAATACTGGACTAGTGAATGAAGTTTGGAGATGCCTCAAGTAGCACACTTCAAGATCTGAGAGGAAAGAGTTCACTGAACTCCCTGAACTCACTGGCAAAAATGTTTGCATTTGGCTGGGGTGGTGTGGAATTATTCTTACTGAGAAAATGTACTTTGAAATCTTAGTTCTAATTATTAAAGATTGTTTTGATAGGTTCATAAATTTATACTTGGAGGGGGAGAATTTAAAACAAAAATTCCCTTTGGTTTAATTACTGTAATTATTAACATATTTCAGACTATACAGATGCACTTTCAAGGGTGTCCTTTTGGGCTTATTTGATTTAAAAAGATGGATGGTGTGGAAGATGAAAGTCAAAAATGTCAAGGCTAATCAGGTAGTGAGGAGGGCCTGCAGAGCAGAGGCTGCTGGTGGTTCAGCACTGTGCAGTTTGCCTTTGGATTTCACTTTTAGACCCTAGGAGGAGGTTTTCACTAAATAATTTTGTTCTTTTCTGTGAGTTTGTTTCTTTGAATGTAACTCCTAGAATTAGGAGGGAGCTCCTGGGTTCCTGGGGTATCTGTTCAGGACCAGAACAAGAGCTTTTGCATGAGTTTGGAGATAACCAGGGCACTAAAAAGTTGTAGTCCTGGCCAAGGCAATTTAATAAATGAAGAGGAAAAGCAGGAGCTAAGGCTGTGGTTTTTGGAGAGTCTGGTGTGAAGATCATAAACACAATTTAATGTTGTTTCTCACTCCCAAGGCTGCTGTGGCTGCATTAACCCCAGAGGCAGAGGTCAGGCAGGTTGAGGTCACTTGGCCAATGTCACTGGGTCTGGGCAAATGCTGCAGAAAGCTCTGCAAATGTTTGTTCACATATTCTACCTGCTCATTCTACCTACCTTCAGCCAAGCTTCCATCTCTTTTGTGTTCACCCATTAAAGCATTTGGGTGTTCCTGGCACAGGAAGCAATGGAAGGCATTTTTAAATCCTTTATTGCTCTCTGAAGCTCCATTTTTCGAGTTGGACAAGCAATCATTCACCCACACGTACCTGGCCACTTGCTAATGAGCACAGCTCAGGTAGTGAATTTTAAATACTCAGTGTTCAAAGCAAAATGTGATCATTCTGCATGTAAAAATACTCCAAAAAGAAGTCAGATATTTTTGAATATTCAGTAAATTGAAGAACCACAAGCTACCAATAAATATTCCATGAACAGAAAAAGAGGCTACATTTTTTGGATAAATCATTGCAAATTATTCCCTCATCTCCAGTTATTATAATGTTAATAGGAAGCATCTTCAGGTTTTCCTATAGTGAAGTCTAATGATGAGCTATTGCATGTTTCACTTTTCCTGTTAACTGGATAAAAGAAGAAGTTGAAACAACTGTGGTAATTGTGGGTTGATGGGATGGGCGTGCTCTTAATGCTACACTAAATTGCAGTTAAGGTGTTTGCATGATACCTAATAACTTAAAACTGCTCCAGAGTTGTGTCACGTCCCTGTGCTTTTTAAAAAGAAATAAAATAGAAGAGAAAAATAAATCCAAGGCATCCTTAACTATGCATGGTCAGCATTCCAATCTATTCCAGGGGAAGCCACTCTGAAGGAACAAAAAAGAAACTGTTCCAGGTTTGTGTATCCAAAAAACCCCAGCCTTTCATGTGTATTCATCTGAACAAAATAAATCTAGGCATTCATGATACTCAGGATCCTAAAGTAAATTTCTTCAAACTTGATTGCTGTTCTCTCCAAGGTGCCAAATTGGAGAAGCCAGAAATTTTTAGCTGTTTTCAGAGCAAATATATCCAAAATTTCCAAGAAAAATGTCTGTTGATAAAGCTGCCCTACAAATAAAGTGTGGACATTTATGAAAGGGGAATGAAATATAACTGAGTAGAACAGGCATGGAAATTGAAGTGTGATGTTCCTGAAATAACATGGAATATTTAAAATTAATCGTGAGTGGATACAGTTTTTCAGCAAATATGGAAATAGTGATTAAACCAGTCTGGGTGGAAAAGTGGTCTGAACCTGACCAAAATCCCACAGCAGTGTTTCCTTTACCTGCTCTGAGTGTTGGGACAGCTCTGTGGGTAAGGTGTGCTTTGGCTGTTACCAAATGTGTGTCCCTGTCCATTATCTGGGCAGTGCAATCCCATCTCCCAGGCTCGCCATCTATTTGTGTGGTTATGAGAGATAAATTATAAATGGGCTGCCTGATATGTACCAGCTATCCTGATTTCTAGTGGAATAAATAATTAGGCATTCTGCAAGCAGCCTATTGAAAATGATTTTGTAGGCCACTGCTCAGTGGGGGGAAAACTGCCCAGGAAATGAGGCTGGAATGGAGCCACGGAGAGCAGAAGGAGCTAAAACACTGAAATACCTGAATGTGAGTCCTTGGCTGTTTTTGTGCAGCAAACCCCACTCCAAAGGCAGCAGAGGGAACGCCGCTGCACGGAGAGCAGCGAGGATGAATTTGGTTTAAATTGGTTTGGCGAGGCTGAGCAGAGCAGCCCCCAGCAGCGTGCAGCCTGGTTTGACATGACACATGAAAGGAGCAGCCAGGCCCTGGCTGTCCCTGGGAGCAGCGTGGTGCCCCTTTGGAAGGTGACAGGCTCCAGCAGCCAGGGGCTGCAGGAGGCTCTGACGAAGCACCCTCGGGACCTGCTGGCTCTCAACAAACCCAGCAATTTCCTTCCCTCCTGCTCTGCTACCCGCTCCAGTGTTGGCTGATGTGAGGAGAGGCACTGAGAGCTGGGGACAAAAGAGATGAACAAAAGCAAACCCTGCCTGCCTGGGCCACCCGGGCTCTGCTGTGTGTTCTGGAGCACTTCCTCCACCTTCCTTCAAAGTGCCTTCTGTGGGACCATTTCCACCACTCCTTGTGAAATTGTTTCATCATCCAGCGAAGAAGATATTATAAAATCTTCCCACATCATCAGCCAGATTTTCTCATTGTATGAAGTTCAAAGGAGTTGCTCCAAAGAATATTTTTTCCAGATGCCATGAGTCCCAGGATTAGTTGAGCAGCAATGTAATTAATTGTCTTATTAAAAGACAATTGTCTAATTATTAACAATTAGTGGCAATTAGATTGGAAAAATATGTTGGAAGATCATCTTGAATACAGAGAAGCATCTGATTCCTGCCCTATCTACCTCTCCCAGCCTATAGAAATACTCCTTTATAGGCTTATACCCTTCAAAGTGGTTAGGAAAAAGACTTGAGAAGCCACAGGATATGGAACTAAAGGGAACAGAGAGTCAAGCTCACATTGTTAAGTGAAAGATAATTTATATTAATTGGGAGGTAGGGAATCTGATTGCAGGTTGTTGTTTTTTGGGGTTCTTTTTCGGAGTATTCATTTTACCAATAATGACAGAATGAGTGAGACAAGGCATTGATTGAAATGATTAATGGCTGCCATGAGCTGCATGGACAGAAGTTTAGACTTTGAGTTGAACTGGCTAACTCAGAGTTTAACCAAGTTCAGCACAGAATGAAAGCCTAAATTAACAAGATGGAGGAACAAATTCTTACTAGAAGGAAAGGAGGGTATTGCTGATTTCTTGTTAGGAAATCAAACACAATGGAAGAAATGTTGAGGGGTACTAATCTGTATAGGAACTTTTTTCTTCTCTCACATAGCCAATACCTTCTTACAAAACATCTCTAGAGATGGGCAAAGCAGCAGTCACAGAACTAAACAGCACTCTGAAAATACTGGCAGATGCTGTTTCCATCCCATTTCACAGTCCTGAGTTTAAAAATAAACTAAGTTCAACTGTAAAATATATTTTAAATAAACATTTTGGGTGATGAGAGTTACTTGAAGCTATGAAACAAACCTCCTGAAAATCAGGCTGTCTGTGTTGTTTGCTGGGTGTCTGAGGTTCTGTTTGTGCCCCTGTGAGCTGGCAGGTCCCTGATGCTGAGCCCTGTGGCACATGGAGCAGTCAGGGGTCAGATCCTCGTGGATAAAAGGATGCTTTGTGGATGTGATGTTCTTCTGGATCCCCTTGCAGGTCTGATGTCCAATGTGTGTGTCAGTGTGCAGAACTTGGCTCTGCTTCCATGCCAGTGTGCAAAACCCCCATGGATATTCATGCTCTGTGCTCAGCTTCCCTTTAACACTGATTTTTGTGCCCTTATTAACTCTTTGTCATTAACTCATGTTAATGACCCGGGACTCGCACGGAATTATTTATTTCTTTATTTCCAAGAAGACATCTCACTTCACCTTTAACCACGAACGTGCCTGCATGGTAAAATTCCTTTTGAACTCAATTGTGAATATTCAGCCCCTTTTTTTTTTCTTTTTTTTTTAATTTTTTTGTTCTTTCTTCAGAAAATTCCCAACGCGCTTTGGGCCAATCTGATCCGGGAACGTCTGTCAAACGTGGACTGCATCAAACAAGTAAGAATTGCTCCTCAGAGGGCTGCTGGATAAGCACTTACACAACTCGTGCCTGGTATTTAGCATTCCAAGTCCTGAGCAGAGCAGGGAATGGGGGCAAATCATCGGGGCTCCCGAGCCGGTTGCTTTCTTGAACATCAGCGCAGGGAGTTTGGAGCTTTATTAACAGGATAAAGGGGAGGATGAGAGTATGCATATGCTAATCTTCCAGCACGGAGATGATCAAAGGCTGAACAAGCAGAGCTTTGTTGATTGCCTGGGGCAACTGGCAGAGATGGAGTGGACAAAAAAGATAAACAGAAAATAGATAGAAATCGATATTGTTGAGGTTTTGGCTCTTCTTGAGGAAAGGGGAGGGAAAAAGTCTTAATGTTACTGATTTCAGCTTTATTTATTTCTGGTTGTGTCTCTTTTTTCTTCCTGTGTTAGTAAACACTGTGTTTGAATATATTGTCTTCTGGGTAATAATTAATATTTTCACTCTTAGCTTGAATAGGTTTAGTTGTGTTCAAATCTGTGGCATCCCATGTTTCTTGCTCCGTGTTTCATCATCCGGGAGACTGAAACAATGATTTTTTTGATCCTTAAAAAGAAAAAGTAAAGGGATTTGCAGAAATCCTAAATGGTATCAACTTTTCTTCATAAAACACTGCAGAGCTTACTCTGTAATTGACCTATTAATGTTGAATTTGCAAAGTAGAATTAAACTTTGTGTTGCTGTTCACGGTGTTTGAATTATGTGGGTCTGTGTGGTTTTCCTTGAAGGTCTTTTTAGCTGAGCTATTTTACTTCATTTTTACTCATTATAGTTACTCAGCACTCCAGATTATATATCTGGTAGCCCTCAATCTATTTTTTTTATTTGTAATAAACCCACACAGGACCTAGGCCCTTCAGCTGGCAGGAGAACCTGTCTAAAACCACACGTGGTGTACTGTCCTGTTCATTTGTGTGGTATTTTTAGTTCTTTTACAACAAGAGCTCTAAAACCTCTCAAAAATGCTCATTTTTTTCACATAGGTCTCTTTCCCTGATTAAAAGAACACATGTTTTCAGCAGCTACTTTTCCCAGTGTTTTACTGTCAGTGTACAAGCAAAATCCATCACTCTCCACAGGCTGCATCCACCTTATTTCCCATCTTTTTTTCCCACTGTGCTTTCTATAATTGTTGGCATGGCTTCAGTTCTCCTGCCAATAATGAGGGATGGATCTCTCAGTGAGTTATTTTAAGTATTAGGTCATGTATGAGTAAGGTGACAAGGTGGTTAAAATGCCAACAGCTGCACCGAGTCCTGCCTCTGGAGCATTTTATGTTCCTGTTGTTGTCACCTGCAGCACTGAATCAGTGCTCGGTGTCTTACAGAACCAGGGGGGAAAAAACCTTTGTGAAGCTTCCCTGACATTCAGCAAGAATGGAGTGGATGTAATCAACCCAGCTGAGGTTTCAACTGGTTTTAGGAAAAACACATTATTATTTGTTTTTCAAAGGTGTGCTGGTTATTAAAAATCTTTACATTAATAGAGAGATACACACACAAAGTGACCACAAACTAGTTTCTCCTTTGAAAGGGGATCTGTGCTTTTTAAGTGCAATATTTTCTGTGTGTAACTCAAAGTAGAATGAATGCTGTAGGGTTTTTACATCACAGACCAGATTTATGCCGTTTCTTTCAAAACATGAGTCAGCAAGTTTTCACTGGAAGCGTTCATAGATTAGGAGCAGCATGTTGGACCACAGTACCACCAGCTGTTTGTTTTATTTCTCCTTGTGGTGTCATTGCCTTGGCATTAATTGTGCAGCTTTCATCCCACTGACAGTAGGAATGCAGGATTTTTTGTGCCGTTGTTTTGACACTCACAGGTTTATAGATGTCACTGGCATTCTCTAAGGAGAACATTTTTATTGATCAACAGCTCTGCTGAGGCCCCGTGTTATGTGTTCTTGTAACACAAACCTAGTCAGGGCTGTGAGGGATCAGGTGGGGAGGTCTTGCAGCACACACAGGAAACTTATTGCAGGCATTATGTTAGAGCCTGGCTCTTGTGAGGCTGGTACAGAGAATTTTCATCTTGCAGGGTTAGCACAGCTTGGCTGCAGCCCCTCTGACTGCCGGGGTTGTGGAGGCAATTCCTGGAGTGGAGAGAGATTGCTCAGGATGTGTTTGAGGGGGAGCTGAGCCACCTTCCTGGAGGGTTAGGATCTTTAGAAACCAAGCTTTGGCCAGTGATTCACACAAGGAGTGGCAGAATGAGCTGAGATTGGTATTTTTTTTGTGGCTGCCCTTGAAAGGGAAGGCAAAGAGAACAATGGCTCTGTTTGGTTTTACCTCGATTTGTCCTGTTTGGTTTTACCTTGATTTGCTGTCTTTGTTTTTACCTCAATTTGTCCTGTTTGTTTTTACCTCAATTTGTCCTGTTTGGTTTTACCTTGATTTGTCCTGTTTGGTTTTACCTTGATTGGCTCTGTTTGGTTTTACCTCGATTTGTCCTGTTTGGTTTTACCTTGATTTGTCCTGTTTGGTTTTACCTTGATTGGTCCTGTTTGGTTTTACCTTGATTTGTCCTGTTTGGTTTTACCTTGATTGGCTCTGTTTGGTTTTACCTTGGTAGATAAACATCATAATGTTTTCTCTGTGAAACTCCTTGCAGAGTAAGTGATGGTACAAAGATGTATCCAGGGAGAGAATCTGCCTATTCACGAGATTTTCTGTTTTCTGAGAAGAATGGAACTTTTTAAAACATTACTCCACTGACAGAACTAATGTGGGGCACAAGAGGTTCCTTTCTAATGGGAAATTTGGCAGGGTTTGAGCGTTTCCCATCATGTTGATGGGCTGCAAGAGCTGGGTTGTCAGTTTTTCTACTGCACTCCTCAGTCTGCTGTGCTCTGAAAATCTCCAGAATTTAAATCCCTCCTGGCAAAGCCATTACTGATATTATTTTTTTGGTGTGTGTGTTATTTTCTGACCCCTTTCTTTATTTGGGAGGGAAAACCATGTAATACTTATTCAAAACCACTGAATAATAATGTGGAAAAAACTGTTGTGATTACTTGTTTTCCTAAAAACATCTGAATTCATGACCTTTGTGCTTCTAGCTGAGATTTTTTTTCTTCTGGTGTGCCACATAATTCAGCATTATTTCTTTCTGCTGATTCTTTTTCTTTATTCAAAGGCAGTGTCAATTTTGGATTTGGTAGTTAAAAAAGATATGGAGGATGTACAGGTCAAATAACAGGAGGGAACTTGAATACTCAAGTCATTATTATTGTGGTGGAAAGTGGGAAAGTCTGTAGGTATCACAGCTGAGAGAACTGCCAGCAAAACAGAGAGTTTCACATTTGGGAATGACCTTGAACATTTCCTTTTCTCCAGATTCCTGAAGTCTGGAGAGGAAAGTGATGCCTTTGAAAGTGCTTCCTTGCTGCTGATTTTCCAGCACGGCCTGGGTCTCCAAGGGGCTGCTCACCTGGCATTAAGGCAGCAGCAGAATCTCTGTTTGCAGGGCTCATGTGGGAAAGGAGAGAGGTTCCCAGCTGGAAGAGAGGGAGCAGTGGCCATAGGTGCAGGCACCATGGCATTTCTCACTTTCAGCCTTTGTTCCAGCCTTGGTGTGATGAGGTGCAATCCACGCCTGGATAGAAGGTTACTGCTATCAAGAACCAAAAAAAGATGGCTTCTTAAAGCAACAAATTCATCATGTGAAGTTACTAATTACACTTTAATGACAGTCATGAGGGCAGAAAAGGAGCAGTGTTTGCATAAAGCATGATAGGCATATTGTAAGTCAGGTCTTGCTCTTCCTTCCCCTTTCTCCATTCCCAAGCCACGCTCCCTTTTCACTCTTTTTTTCCCCCCCTTTTTTTTATTTTTTTTTTATTTTATCTGTGACATCTGCTTGGAGCTTGTCCCTCCTGTGATAGCACACTACTTGCAGCTGTTCAGACCTCCAGCTCCGAGCTGTGCATGGGGTGCCCTGAGCATACGGCCTTTTTGATGTGTGATAAAACAGAACCGAGCCACTGGGGGTATGGAGAGGGAATGCAGCAGAATATCAATAAACCTGTTCTGAACAAAGCTGCAGCTCTGCGCTGGAATAGACATTTCACTGAAGTGTCAAGTAGATGGATAATATATTCTAATTAGGGACTGACTGATACCCTGCAACTCAGAGACCTCTGGAAATCAGCTCCAAAATGCTCACTGTTTTTGTACTGTGTCTTGGTCTTGCATTTGTTTAATGCCTTAAAATATATTTTCTGCAGGGAGCTATTTATTGAGCTTTGTTTTCCTAAATGGCCCAAACTTTTCACTATAAAATTGCTTATTGCCTGTTTTAAGGACTTTGGAAATTTGTGTGTAAACCTCTTGAAGTTTGCTGTGGATTGTTAAAAGTATGGGTTGGTTATTGTTGTAGTATTGTGTTTACTGCCTGTTGCACATTATTTGAGCCATAAGCAGTAGTGACTTCAGGTTTTGTGGGGCGATTTTTGGATTTTTTTAAAATTTGTTTTATTGTAGTTTCCAAAAATGTTGCACTCGGAGTAGAGAAAACAAGCCAGATTTGTAGTCTTTGTAAATTGGCATAGATTTATTTGCCATCAGACCTCAGATGCCGTTTCTCCCTAGAAGATCTGGCCCTATACATATATGTATTTTGTACACAGTATATTCCAAACTAGTGCTGAAGTTCCTGGCATAGCACTACAAACATTGTTCAGCTTTGCCTTCTGCAAGTCCCAAGGGATAAATTGATTTCTCAGCACCTGTGTGACCTTAGCCAGTGGTTCATTCTAATTTGGCAGAGCAAACACTGGGAGTGGCAAAAATGGCTTGCAGTTACTTGGGTCTCATATTTTCTACATCTGTCAGCAGCATGACGTGTTCCTGAAAGCAGGCTAATTAAGGAATTTTAAATAGTCTGCTCTATTTTCTTGTGTAATTGGAATGGCCCATTCCCTCCCACAGAAGTCCTGGAGATAGAATTCCCTGAAACACTTGGAGAACCTTTGGACCCCACCCTGAGAGAGCACCAGATTTATGTGGGCGCTGAGAATGATTGCCAGCTAATGCAATATTAAAATATCTCCTTTATTTCAGCACGAAGATGGCTCCCAGATTTCCTGAGGAATCACAAAGTTATTTTGAGGGGTGGGGTAGAACAGCGAGGACTTGTGTGCTCAGGCAGCTGACAGATAAATTAGGGAGAGTTCAGAAGATTCGGATGTGAGCCTGGGAAGTGGATTAGATCTCAAATACTGCATCAGACAAAAACTGCAGCTCTCCGTCGGTATCTACAGATCTGTAAATGTTTTTTTAAAGATGCTCAATCCAACACTTAGCTGGCTATAACAAGGACTTAAGGGAGCAAAAAGCTCTTTTTTCTTTTTTCTTTCTTTTGCTCTGTTGCTTCATTAGCTCTGGGAACGCTGGTTCCATTACTGTGAGTTTTCCTGTATAATTTAAGAAAATAATGAAAGCATGCATATTTTCCTCAGTGTTCTTAGCATTAAATCTGTCTTTAGATTTGTTTAGCCCCATTTATATACATATATATACACACAGTGTGGGCTGGTATCCTTTTGAATATTTCAAAACTGTAGAAATTGTTTTGGGTTGTTTTTAATTCGAGATAGAAGTTGGTTTGTTTTTATTTTTAAGATTGAAACACGAAAAAAAAAAAAAATCATTGCTGCAATCCATAAGTTCCCATTGCTGTGTGGCAGTGGAATCAGTGCATGCATTTCACAAAAATATCAGTGCTCCACGTTTGCTTTCTTCTCTCACAAGCATCCATGAGAAATACTGTGCTGTGGAAGGATCAGAATGAGGTAATTTTTGTGTAAACAGCACTGAGATTTTGTAAGAATTTTGCTTTTTTTTTTTTCCTCTTCCAGGATCAATAACTGTTTCATGTTTTTGTTCAATAGGGATGGATTTTGGAAGGCTTCCCTGAAAATCAGGAGCAGGCATGGCTGCTGCAATCATCTGGCATTTTTCCTAGGCATGTTGGTAAGCAGTACAAGGTTTGTGTGTGATTGCATCCAGGAGGAAAGACTAGAAGGGTTTGTCTCAAAAAATCCTCAATAAATTCAATACCAATGCTGGAGACAGAGTCACCAGACAGCACAAAATTTCAGTAGGGTTGAAAGCCTGAGGTAACCTGGGAGATTTTAAGCCCTGTCTTTCACAGCCTTTTCTCCTTCCACGTCAGAGCTCTGTAAATTCCAGGCCCTACACCAAGTGGGTTTGAGCAGCTCAAAGTGGCTTTGCTCCTGACTTCCACCTCTAAAAATCAGCTTTTATCCTCAGACGAAACCAGTTCCTCATGTGCTGAACACAAATTCATGCTTCTGTTGAATTAGGGAATGTAAATTTCACCAAATGAAGTGGAAACGTGATGATTTTAAGCTTGACCTTTCAGAGTGGGGCTGGTTTTGGGTGGAATGTTTTACAGACCTCGACAGCTGCCCTTGCCATACAGGAGAAGCAACTTGTCCCACATTATAGCTAAAGGACCTACTTAGGATATAAAAAATTACTGCAATTCTGTGGAATGCAGTGTGAAATGATAAATGCAGAGCTTGCCAGTGCACAGTGAACAGAATTTATCCAACTTGATGAATTGTCACTTCGGATTTGATTTGGGTGATATTCAACTGTTAATGAAGAACTCAGAATCACTGCAGTAGAGTTAGGCAAAAATGTTTAATGCCTAGTACTTGCATGTATTTTTAATATACCTAATAACATCTGAAGTTGAGTTTTGCTCACAATTATATCTGTGCCACCAAGACCTGAATGAGAATCTTACAGCTCAGTCTGTCTAGTTAATCAAAAAGAAGATTGAGAGGAGATGAGATTTACTGTGTGTGAGTACCTTAATAGGGAGAAAAGTGCCTGGAAAAGGCATTTAATACAAAGAAGAAAGTCATAAAAAGAACTTGTTTGAAACCTGTAATCAAATGCACTGAAAATAGTAATTAAATTACAGTGTTTAACTGCGAGGATGATTAGCCAAAAGCAGCCCAGGAGCTGACAGGTTCTTCCTCTTTTGATGCTTTCTAATCAAGTTTGAACACTTTTCTGTGAGGTTATGTAGAAAAAAAAATCCCTTTCACTGGTCTCACCACCAAAGAACCTGGGTGAAAGGTAATGTTTGTGGTGTAGAAGAGAATCAGTCTCAAGTGCTCAGTGGGAACTTCTGTCTCAGTCTCCACAGAGAGTTTTTTATTGCTGCTGGTGATGTTTTTGGATCATGGGGACAGTTAGTGCCCATGGGTACTGGATTCATGGATATTTTATCCCCTATTGTTCAGTAGGTGAAGCGAAATTCTGATTAAAAGTGAAGTAAAATATTTGCAGGGAGAATGCTGGGGAATGAGAATGAGGCAAATGTGCTCGAGATAAATTCAGCCACCTTTACTATTAGGATGCATCTGTATGGTTGCAGGGAATAAAGCAAATTATTAACAAGAGCTGCACTTTTTAATTTTTTTTCCTCTTTCCTTTTTGTTGCCTAGTCATGCTCTATGCCCCAGACACTGTGCTGATTGAGAGGAGTGGTGGGAAAAGGCTCGATCCCCTCACACAAGGTGCAGTATTGTTTGTTCCTCACCTCCCCTGCAGACTGCAGTGTTGCTTGGTCTCACAAATGGTACAGTACTGCTGATGGGGTTCAAATTTAAATGGGATCTCTTGAAGAACTAGTAGGAATTTGTAATTACAAATTTTAGCTGTTTGGAAGTGGTATTTGTAGACATTGCATTATTTTCAGTGCCAATAAAATACAGGGAAATAAAAAGCTCAGTACTGGGCCTGCAAACTGGACTATGACACTGTTTAAAGGTTAGATCTGTCCATATGAGTTTATAATTTTCCTGTGCATCTCTGCTAGGTCCTGCTTTGTTTCTGAGATGCAGGGATGCTTTTAGAGTAAATAAAATCATTTTCATTAGGTTAAAATAAAAGCATTTCTATTAAATAAAATAAACTGTCAAATCAACTCAGCTCTGTATTGTGTGTTGAGTTTTATCATCAATCATCCATCACGAGATGAAATCCTGACATAGCTCAATAAAAAAATCAGGCTGGATGTTGTGAGGAGTGGAATTAAGAGGGACATTCTTAATTAGAGACCTGTTAATTCATGCTCTGAGTTCTGAGGAGTGGAATTAAGAGGGACATTCTTAATTAGAGACCTGTTAATTCACACTCTTAGCTCCTAACCATGTTCCCTGTAGAGGTTTTCCACACAACCTTTGACTGGCCAAGTGACCCCCTGGTGCAGCAGAGGTTGGTGAAACCAGAAGATCTCTCTGAGCAGGAGGTGTCCAAGAAGCTGCTGGAATATCACAGAAACTTCCCTGAGATTTTCCACGTCTACCAGAAAGTTCTGAAGTCCATCAATGCAGACCAGCCCTCCGTGGATGTTCTCTCTCAGGGTAAATCTGTGCTTTGGGGCAAGTGGAGCAAGTCCTGTTTGAGGGCCAGTTTCTGGCTGTTGGAGCCACTTTGTAGGATTAGGCAACTCAGATGGCTCCCAGCAGAGTTGTGCTCTCTCTAGAGCAGTATTTGGGCTGTTGCTGGTAATTATTTTACTGGAGTGAGTGCAGATAACTGGAAATTCTCAGCTCACGGTGCTGCCAAGGAAGAGCTGACTCAGTAGAGCAAATGTCACCATCATTTCTGTGAGTGTCTCTTCTAAAAGGGAGCCCTGTGGCTCAATTGTTCATCTCCCAAAGGGCCAGTACCTTCCAAAGTCTGAGAACGACGAGGAGGAGTCGTTCAAAGCTGGGAACATTTCATTGTTTAAAAGCTGTTTGTGCTGGGAGCTTTCCTGTTCATCAGTTCTTGTTTGCCTTTGCTTGACTGTAATGCAAGCTGACTTTTAATGTTGATCCTTCTCGAAGAGAATAAGGAAACTGCCAGAAAGACCAATTGATGTACTTTGTAGCTGTCAGTCTGCAGATGATTCTGATATCCCACTAATTTTGCATCTCAAAAAGGTCTTTTTTTTTAATAACAAGTGCTGCACTTTTAAGATAAACAAGTAGGAAGTTTATATTCTGAATTTCCACATTAATTACCTCTAAATTACTTAATTAAATTTAAAAGTTCATATCATCATTCATAAAGAATTCATGCCTTGAATTGTAAATAAAAATGTGAGTGCCTGAATATTAATTATTATTAATTAATAATGTAGTGAGATAAATTGAAAACTGGAATGAAAAAATCCTCTCTAGATCTTTTTTTCTGCAGTGCATCAAGCAGCCAGATTTTTTTTTAAAGAATAATTAGATGTGGAGACTGTCTAGGGGATCATTACTCCTAATTAACTTGGTTATTTACTGCAAATTAAGCATCATTTGTAAGCAGGGTGCTTTGCCTGTAATGTTTGTGCTTCTCAATACACTGGGTTGTGGAAAATGTTCAGAATAACTGGAGCAGTGCTTGGGTAGCTGATACTCAGGCTTTAGGAAGCCACGCAGCAAACACCATTTTCTGGTAGGATTTTCCAGGTTTTTTTGTTTAGATTTGTATTGCCCCAGCTAACATTAAAAAAGGAAAAAAAATAAAAATGAGATCTCTCATAAAAATGAGCAGAATTGTGGGTTGTTTCACACGATTATAACGTGTTGTGAACTGAATGCAGTTGCTGCTCCTTGACGTGGGAATGGCCCCCAGTGCAGTTGGGCTCTGCAGGAAGGGGTGGATACAATCCCATGGGGCTGCAGCTTTAGTTTCTCAATACTTTAGGGCTGCTGTGTAGAAATTGGAGTTTGCTGGAGGCGTTTCTTTGTTAGAAAAGATTTTCTAACCATACCAAAGAGTCTAAGGGAGGGTTCCCTGGAAAATTGTTGGTACAGAGCAATGTTTGGACAGAGGCTCCTAAAATCCTGATCCTCAGGGTGTTCCCCACCCATCCTTTTGTGCTTTTTGATATAGCTTATGACTCATACAAACACTCGTGGTTAAGCTTGTCCTATTCCTTAGCCTAAAATTCTTTTTTTTTATTAAAGGACTCTTTAGAGAGTCTTTTATTGGAACTGATGGTCTCATAAAAACTGAGAGAGGCTGCAGCTCCTCTGGGCTCACCTTTAGCTGTATCCACTGCAATCCCAGGGGAATCAGAGCCTGTGCAGATGTGTCCTTGCTGCTTGGTCATGGCCAGCCATGGCAGGTGGGATCAGAGCCAGAAAGTTTAGCTTTGGCATTTGACTGATCCCTGGAAAAGCCGAAAGTTGTCACAAGTATGGCTTGAGCTGCTCCCTTCTCTGGCATTCTCAGCACCAAATGGCCACAGCTGTGTCCAAACACAATGCCAATTTGTCCTCTCTGCCAATGCTGTGACATCTTTTGGCTTCTTGGTGATCTCTCAGGTTCTCCTTTGGGGTTGTAACCACGTCCAGGTCTCTATAATGTGGCAATGCTGATGCTGCTTCACGTGTCCCCTGGTGTTTCCAAACCTGCAGGTTCACCTGAAGGTGCCATTTCCTGCTTGAAGCAAAATTTAGGAGGATGGTGTCCAGCAAATGAGTGGAATCAGGCAGAGGAGGTCAAATATTCTTTACAAGTTGCACAAAAAGGATGGGTAAAAGAACGAAACATCCACACTCAGTTCTGTGTCAAAGCTGAGCAGTGTCATGACACACTGTGCTACAAGTCTATAATATTGTAATTAGGAGTCTTAATCACACACAGCTGGATAAATGTCATTAATTTAACATCCCAAGTTTTTTACACTTAAATATTTGTTCAGAAACTGCAGAAAGTATTAAATGTAATTACAGCCCTCTATAATTTGCGTGGTAAAATTGTAGCTATCAAGCAAAAATTACTTCTGCTAAAAACAACGTGGTAAGAGAGCAATTATTAATTGAATCTGCTCTTTAAAATGGTTTGACAGGCACTGATGAAAGACAGAGGAGTGCAATGATAGTGATTTCTAAAATGCCTCTCAGAGTAAATTGCTGACAGGACAGTTTTGTATCAGTGTCCTGATTTTGGGTGCAGAGTCTGGATGTTTCAATGATAAAATAAACCATGATCAACATTTATTTCTAAGAAGAGAGTAGTTAATCAATGATTATATTTTCTTTTTTTAAAGAAATGAGTTAATTTTTCTGCCTTTCTCCCCTGTTGCAGTCCTTGCCTTTGTCCAAACCCGGCACCGCTCTGCTGCCCCCTTTACACCCCGGGTTCTGTTTCTTGGCCCCCCAGGCAGTGGGAAGAGCCTGCAGGCAGCACTAATAGCTCATAAATATGATTTTGTCAACAGTAAGTTCTCAGTAAACATTTGCTCGATTCCCCCTTTCTCTCTTTTTGATCATTTACCTTTTGCTGTCTGTCTTGCTTGCTGATAAAATCTCTCTTTGTCCATTGCTGTGGATGTCAATTCTTTGAGGGAAGTGAGAAGCATTTGAATGAAGATGTGTAAACCAAGTATATTTGCTGTGACAAACCAGCTCTAAGGTTTTTTAGTCATCATTTCATCGTTTTTTGGTGCCTTTTCCATCTGTATTTTTCTATTGTTAGGCTCCTGCAGTGCTCTGAGTTCTTCTGTGGATCAGTGGATCATGAGGAATGATTTCAGTTTCAGCTTTCTGACCCAAATTGGGGCACTTTTTAAAACAGAATTCACTCTGAACTTTGGGGAGGTCTCAAGTAATGTGTGGGAAAATGCAGGAATTAGTTAAAAGTGAATCATCTTTCTTCTGTAAAGGAAGTCCAAAAGATTTTGCATGAAACTTGTTCATGATTGGCATTTAAATGTTAAAAAGTTCTGTAATAAAAGTGCAGCTTGGTGCTAGGATCAGTGCAGTATTTTCCGTGTTCTGTAGTGTCTTCTAACAGTGGAGTAGCCATAAATTATTTTAAACAAGTGCCTGGTAGCTGTAAAATTTGCTGATGAGTCACATCATGTTAGTTAGCAAAAGGCAGTTTTGATGGAATATTTCTGGTGTCAGTTATTGTGCCATTGCTGTATTTTAAAATATCATGTGAAAAACTGAATATTTGTAGATTTATTCCAAGCTGTATTTTTATTCATTTTTATTAATTGTGTAATTGGCTTAAAGAAAACAAATCAGGCTTGAATGTAATAAAAATTATTGTCCTTTAAATTTTTTTTCAACTCTTTTTTCTAAAGCTGCAGGTTTCATAGTGTTCCATCTAGGTCAAAATTTGCATTTTTTTTTTTCTAAAGTAACTACAATATGAGAGAGTTGCAGCTCTTTTTATTAAAAAACATTACCAGTGCTTTACCCATATGTTGAATTTTATTTTAAGTATTCTGTAACACAAATATTAGTATTTAATACAGAGTTGGAATGCCATCATTTTTCAGAATAATATTCAGCATATCACTTAATTTCTATTAGGCCACTGGGCCTGAAGCTCAGGCTCAAAAATTTAAATCTATATTTAAATAACCTCATGAATTGGATTGAATTTAGGTGTGTACTCATTAGGTGTCTTAAATTGGGGTCTGTGCACTGAGTTTCTGTTGTGGTTTTTACACTATTTATTATGAAAATATGAATTTGCTTCTCCAGGACAACTGGTGACTGTTCAAATTGTCACTTAAACATTGAATTTGATCAGCTTTGTCCCAGGAGCACTGCTGGGGGGTTCTCACTCCTGTTGGCCTGGCAGTGTGATTAACAGCAATAAACTGATTAAAGGGCTCCATCTTCTCCCATCAAAGGCAGAGCCTGGCAGTGCTATTGATTCCAGGAAGAAATGAATCAATTTAGGATTATTAATTGAATAATCTCCAGGGGGATCTATAGCTAGTATTTTTTACCAAATTGGAGTTGTAATCAGGATTTCTGCTGTTGTGTGACCTCTCCTTGCCTTGGTTCCCTCCCTCACCTGGGCAGCCAGGGCTCTCCAAGCCCAAACCTGGAATATTTCATGTAGAGCTGTCCTGGCTCAAGCCTGAAATCTGCATCTCCTGGTGTTGTGTGTGTGTTTGAAATCAATGATAATATTGCACTAGCGCAGTTTTTAAAATGTAATCCTTACATGATCATTAAATGATCCAGGGAGGCCCTTCCTGAGCTGAGCATTATGCTGCACCTCCAGCAGCGTGGTTCAGATGCTGCTCAGCAGCTGGAACTTTATTCAGTAATTACAAGTTTATAAAAAGTGAAAGCCACTAGCAATCCCTTGAGTTGTTATTTCAGAAATATATTTGATTAATATCATTCTCTCCATTTTTAATATGTTCTTTGCCAAATATATTCTTTTTTTTTTCCATTCCATATCCTCACTCTCCTTGCTTTTCACTCTGCTTGGCCAAAAAAAAAAACCCAACAAAACCCTAACAACAAACTCAAAAAACATACAACTTTTATTTTATTCAGTGACCTTATTCCAGTATGCAGCTTCTGGGTTCTTTTCTTTTCTTTTCTTTGTTGCCTCCTTTTTAAAATTTAACCTTGTGTCTTTTTTGTTCTTCCTTCCTGTTAGTTTGCTGTGGGCAACTGCTAAAGGAAGCTGTTGCAGACAACACAAAACTTGGAGAACTCGTTAAGCCTTACATTGACAGTGGATGCCCAGGTAGGGCACATTGTTGTCTCATTACACTGTAGTTACAAATTTCTAGCAAAAAACCAAATTGTGAGTGAATTTTTGTTGGTCAGATTCTAATCAGAGCAGCCTGAAAGTCAATTAACTCCGTTTATTCCGTGGGATTTGTAGCACTCCATAGCAGAAGTTGATTTTCTAAGGGGTTTTTATATCCTCCAAGCAAATATTCCAGTGAAATTCATATTTCTTGCGCGCATTCTGAAATCTAAATTCCATGTTTTAATCTCGAATTAAATCTAAATTAAAATTCTGGTGTCAGTTCAAACTGTTTTCAAAGCACGCTATTGTGTCAAACTGCTTTCAAAGCACAATTATATCGTTTCATTTTATATTTGGATGTTGACTTTTAGAATGTAGTTTCCTCTACTTTCCCGTAATTATTTTAAACTTAAAATTTCTTTCTACTTCATTTCTGTGATAGTGGGAGGGGACTGCCGTGACAAATGTTGAGTATATTTTGCTTTTGGGAGGTCCTGCAGGGATTTCAGATAAATCACAAATACTGTGAGCTCCTGAGGGCAGCAGCTTAAACCTGTCTGTCTGTTACAGCTGTCCTGCTGTCTGTGTGCGGTGGGTGTTAGAAATCAGAGAATATCTGCAATTAAAGGGGAGAAGTCGTGTTGCAGGAGGGTGGAAGAGTGTTTATTTTGCCAAATTGCGATGGCCTGGAAGAGGAACTTTCAGTGCTGTTTCTGGCAACAGCCCAAATGGTTTCCAGTGGTTCAAACACCAGGAGACGATCGTGCTGAAATGGGGAAATCTCAGTTAAACTTCAGTATTAATGGAATTTTGAACAAAGCCCCCCAGAGCAAAGAGAAATCTTCGTTGTCCTTTGTTTTCAGCAAAGAAATGTATTTGGTAAGGTGAAAAGCTTGGAAATCTCCTTTGTTTTTTGCACAGTAGCTTAATTCTGAGGCTGAATTAGACAGTTCTGCAGCACGAGCCTTTAAAATCAACTGAGCTCAAATCAAGGTTCCCTTGATAGCAAACCCAGAGACTCGGGACTTTTCCAAAGGATCTTTGGCAGCCTGCAGCTTTGGGGGTGCCATCCCCTCTGTCAGGCACTTTATCCAGCCACAGGGAAATGGATTTTAACCCTGAACTCCATCTCCAGTGCACGGGTTGCATTTATCCCTGACTCAGTGCATTCACAGCAGGCACCTCACTGCTGGGAGCTGCTCTGGGGGCCATGGGAATGCACAGCAGGAATCTCTGCAGCCCGACAGAGGAAATTTGGGTCCTCTGGAATGGGCAGAGAGATCTAGGAGAGGATTTTCTGAGTTTCACTCAAAGGCAGGAGATCTCGGAGTTGGGGATCCGGGGTCTCCAGGTGTGGATTCCTTCCTGTGTGATCTGGTTGGACCTGGATGTGGCTGGTTCTGAGCGCAGTTTAACTCCCTCATGGAGATCCTTTTAAGCTCTAGGCCTGGCTTCCATGGTGTCCATTAATTCCAGAATCTTGTGTGCGTGCTGTAATTTCACTGTCTGCTCATCTCTGTGGAGAGGAGGATTGTAAATACCTCACTCTCTAAATTTCAGTTATGGCTGAGATGGGAGTTTGGATGATCTGTTTATTCCAAGATAGCTCCTTAAAGAGCTTCCTTTACTAAAACGTTCTTTGTGTGTTTTATAAACTTCATCTTAACCATTAAAGTTCCTTAAAGGAGATGCATTCCCAGTAGAGTAAAATAATTGCACGGATCATAATTTTTAGCCAGTCCTAAAAATATGCACATCCTTAGTCCAAGGGAGCTGCTTTCATTTCAGGAAAATGAAATTGAAGTTGTAATTCCTTTCTTCCTCCAAATTAGGAATTATTTCAGATTTAGATTATTTTTTTTTTTAATACAGCATGCACAGATAAAGCTGTACAACACTTCTGAATATTAATAGGGATCATAACTATATTTCTGTGCATTATGCTAAAAATTCTCCCTTAGATTTGCTGATATGCACATATATATTTTATTTGGTGGGACACAGCACAAAATTAAGGGCTGAATAAAGATAAATATCATCCAGCAAAACCAGAAATAATAAGTTCTGTCATTTTGCTAATCCTCCTCTCCCAGGGATAACAAAGAATGAATTTACATTAGTAAACACTAACAAGAATTCATTACTGCCCTCACAAGAGGCTTGGAGAAAATGGAATAACACAGGGTACTGAAGAGGAAAGGTGGGCAAAGGATGTTTAAAGAATGTTTGCATCTTTGCTCTCTTGCTGCAGCCCAGGTTAAAACAGGGGCAGGATTCTCCTGCTCTGATGGACTGCAGTCAGCTCCCAGGAAATCTCACTTGCAAAAACTCAGTGTACCAATGGCAGGCAGTGGAAAAGCAATTAGAACTTCAACCTTTTCATGGCATTTCTGGTTGTTGAGAGGCTTAGCTGTTCCTGTGGGTGGGGAATCCTGCAAGTGACATTCCACAGAGCAGGGGAACCAAAGGCACACCAGGAAAAATGTTGTTCTCAAATCATTACTTGTCAGAACGAAAGCAGTGCCATAAAATCTTGAGGACATGCCTCATATATTCTTAAAATGCTCCCCCAGGGATCTCAGCGTGTTTCCCTTCTTGTGGACACCACTGATTGCATACAATTAGTCATTTAAGAAGTGCCAACGGGGCGTGTTGTGGTGCTGTAACGAGGCTCAAAGCCCTGCCTGTTCAGAGCTGACTCATTATTGAGTTCTTGAGGCTGCCCACTGCCTCTTCTGCTCCAGTTCTGCTCGGCTAACCCACATCTCTTCATGGCTTTAGGATCCATCCACATTCTTTGTGCTGTTTTTCCTGTGCTGCTGCTTCATGGATGCGCCATGTATTTCAGGAACAGCCCAGACAATTCTGTTATTCACCCCAAAAGGCAGCCCAGTATTCCCATTGTCAGTATTTTCTAATGCTGCCTGTCTCATAAAGAGCTGCTTTTTGTCAAAATCCTCAGTTTTGTGTGTGGTGATTTATTTTACCTAATGAAGGCAGCAAATATTTTTGAGCCTGTTAATTTTTTAATTCCCAGGACATTCTATTCTACAATAGGTGCACACTAGGCATTGAAAAATGCATTTTTGGGGATAAGTTCAGTAACCTGACAGCTTTCTGCCTGTCATAAACACAGAGCTGTGCTTTGGACAGCCAGTCTGAAATGCAGAGACTGTCCCTTTAGGAAGCTGTGGTCTCACTGAGTACTGGGTAGTTTTTATTAATTATACCTGGGCAGAAAATCACCAACACTGGAGTCTAAGACCAGTCTCCTGGTCCCTCACTCCAGTTAGATTAACTCTTGGTCAAAGATGCTAAATTCAGCACACACATTAGCTTGGGCAGCCTGGGAGGAAGTGGAGTAAGAGGTGAGTGCAGTGGCCAGAACCCTCCCATGGCAGCAAGACAAGTGCCATAAATTCCTTGATTTGGTTTGACTCCTTCTGAAATGTTCTGGGGATGCAGTTCCATAGCCTTGGCCCTCCCCTGGACAGATGAGACCCCACAGGCCTGAAGGAGACAAAACAGGATCCAAACAGAATTCCTGTCCTCAGGTTGCTCCAATTCTGAGGAGGGCTGGACATGCCTCCCTCAAAACATGGACAAACATTAATTAAAAGTTCCATCTGCATGATCTTTGATCACCATGTTAGAGATGTCTGTCAGAATTTGATACCCTGGGAGAGCAAAAAAAAAAAAAATGCAGAAAGCATTTTTGATTTCCCCACCTAAATGTCCCTGGTGTTTGCATTGGATTAATGAAAGGACAAGCAGGAGCATTTTGGGGGTGTCACAAAGATAGGGAAGGTCATCAGTCAGTTGGGATCTGGGTGTCATTCTGTCCAGTTTTGGTGGTGAAAGAGCATGGAGTGATCACTGCTAATTAAAGTATCCGTTTGTGAGGCTGTAATAAATAGAGCCAAGAAAAGTGAGATGACAGGAAAGCAGCACGAAGGAGAAAACCACTCCCAAACCAGTAAGATTCTGCTTTTCAGCTGGGAGAACTGCTGTTCGTTTGGGTGATTGGGTTTTTTCCCACCAAAATGAAGCTTCAGGAGGTAAGAGAAGCGATTCATGGAACACACATAACGTGGCACTGTTTGCAGCCTGTTAGAGTTGAACGCACACAATCTGTGTTGGTTTTTTCCTCTCCCTTTTTCTATTTTTTTTTTTTTTAAGTTGTAATATCTGAAGCTGTCCCCAATGGCAGTCTGCGCGTAGGGGGTAAAATCTGGAATTCCCTAATTTCTCCTGTTCTCTAATAAAAACCATTACTTGTACAAATACACATCTCCCCTTATTTTAAACTGCAGTGCTTTTCAAGGGGTGCTTTTTGGTGCAGCCTCTGAAAGTTGGGGGTCCCCTGGTGATTGTGATCACAGCCTCACTGAAAACACTTTGCTCAGGGTGGGTTTGGTTTTTTTTTGGTTTGTTTTTTTTTGACATCAAATTAATATTCTCATCACTGAGCCCGGAACACAGATTTGACAATAGAGCAGCTCCTCTTTGTTAAAAACTCGCCGAGAGTTTCCGAGTTGAAAGGACGAGTAAATCTTGATATCTGAGGGGGTAAGCCCAGAGTTATTTCTTGTTTTTTAAGAGTGCTGTACTGGCGAGCTGCAAGCTGTCTGAACATTGCAGAGACCCTTTGGGAGCTCCATTGGTTTTCAGCAAGCCTTTGCATGCAGTGTGTTTGTACTGGCTGAAGACAGCGCATGGCTCTCTAAATAATTTACAAGTTGATTAATAGACTCACATGGGTATAATTAGAAGAGGGAGAGACAGCAGCTACAGTAACGGGTACAGTGCTTGGGGGAACTAGAGACTTTATTTTTTTTAAAGAAACTTTCTAGGGTGCTGGGCGTTTGAAGATAAGTTGGGAAGAGCTCAGTGCCTCTTCTCTTTTGAAGTGGAAATAGGACAGTTTGAATCCGTCGAGTTTAATTTTTCACAAGCTTTAGGGGCCCTGCAGTGCAACTCCCTTTTTATTATTGAAAAAAAAACCTCTCCATTTTTCTTTCATTTTTCACACACACGCACGCACACACACACACAGGGTCCAAACAGGAGCTAATAAACAAATCGATTTTCTATTTTATTTCAGTTGGTTTTACAGCAATGCTGTAGCTCCCTTAAATGTGCAACTTGCTCACAAATAAACTGCGTAAAGTTACAGAGGTATTTGTGAATACACCACGTTTTAATTTATGCATTTTAAAGAAACCTTCACCTCTGTTTGACAATGCTTTTGAAGTAGCTCCGTTTTTCAAGTCAAACTTTTGACTTTTCCTCTGGGACTGCTACAAAGGTTTTTTTATGGAAAATAGGTAGCAGCCTTTTTTCCTACTAGGAGAAAATTGGTGGTCAAGAGAACATAACAAAATTTATTTTTTTTATTTTCTCTTTCAGGTGGCTATATTTTTATATGAGATGCAAGGCTGTAGAACAGAAAGTTTTAAATGCAGACGTAGAGGCAATAGGTTGTAATTTTCTTCCCTGAATTTGACTTTTTCATGTGTTGAATCACTGCAAGATGATAAATCAGAATTCCCTTTCCCTTTATTTGAAAATCCAGAATGTGTTTTTCTTTATTCCACAATCCAGATTGGTGTTTCTGTCCCAGGTTCTCAGAGCTGGAGTGAGCCTTGGTCTACAAAGATATTTTTTAAAGGCCACCCCACTTCGGAGTAAAAACAAAGCAACCAAAAAATCCACCCCAAAAAGCCAACCCTGGAAGCCAGACCAGGCAAAATAAATGTGATTTGATTAAAGAGAGGAGTGCAGCTGTTTTCTGGAGCAATTGTGATAATCAGTCAGTTCATGGATATAGTCCTGGCTGTGTGAGATGGTTTTGCAGTGGTATTCACCATTCCTGCTGTTGCTGGAGGATCAATATTCCAATATTTGTGCCTCAAACCTTCATGGATTTGAGTGAAGATGTGGCCCTTGGCCATTTGGGGCCTCGTGGTTGTCAGGGGCTTTTAAACAGCAAAGTACAATATAAAAGTGAAGTATTAATCTTTTATATTTATATTGATCTTCATTGCTGACAGTTATTCTTTAAAATTTAGGGAAGTGGGGGTTCCTTTCCTTGCAAAGGTCTCCTCACCAAAGGGCAGCTCACCTGAATTCTGCGTGGTTTTGAGTTTGGGGTGGAGATACCATAGGAACCTTTATACAAAAGCCAGAAGGAAAAGCACATTGCGCGTTGAAACATCCCCCTTTTTTGGAGTTTAACATAAAATCCTGGGTTTGGCTCTGTTTCATGGGGTGTAACACAAAAACAGAGCCAGGCTGCTGCATGAAACAGCTTTTGTGTATCCTTTTATATTTTTTAATGTCGCTTTAATGTGGCTGGGAGGTGTCAGGAGAAGGGGAGACACAGGACAGGGCAGGATCCATCCCGCTCTTGGGGTCAGGAGCTGGCAGCAGGCAGCCCTGGTAGGGATGAGGAGCACCCTCCCTTCTCATCCCACGGGAAGCAGGATTTGGTGTAAAAAGCCACAATGTTTTTCAGAGCAATTCATTCCTTTTTTAAAATATGATCACTGTCAAGAAGGGTTTGTAGGTCAGATTCTGCACTGTGTTCTTCAGCAGAGCTGAGCTTTTAGAAATAAGGAGGAAAGAGGAACTTGGTTGATAGTGGAAATGAGGAGTCCAATGGGTTTGAAGTGTAGCTGTTCTCTCTGTAGAAACAAAAGGAGTAAAAAGAAATACAAATATCCATTTGATTATGATTATATATGATCGATAATTTGGGATGGAACCTGCTTTAGAAATAGTACAATTTCCACTTCAATACAGCTAATTCCTAGTTTAAATGACCAAAAACCTAAAAACCCAAAAATAAAGTCAAGGAAAGACTGGTTCTAATATATGCCAACAAGCAAAAATAAGTTAGAGGTGGAAATTAAATATTTTATCGCATTATTTGTTTTACGGTATGAAAAGAATGGCTCCGATTCTCGCAGAAGCCCTTCTCAGCAGTGTCAAACGAGCGAGTGGAGACGGGATTTCCGTAGGAATCCGTCCCTGGGATGGATCACCGCCCGCCCGGTGCTCGCAGCGCTGCGAACCCGCGGCGGTGCCGGTGTTTGCCGTCCCTTCTTCAATCCCGATAGAACCGGAGATGCTTTCAGGGCTTCCGTGCCAGCCCGGCGCTGCCGGGGCTTCGGCAGGTCTCAGCAGCGGCGGAGCGGGCGCGTTTTCCCCGAATTCCGAGTTTTTCCCGGTTTCGGCGGCGCCGCGGCCGCGGCTGCCCGCGGGGCGGGACCGCTGCGCTGCCCGCCGTGACCGCGGGGTGGCGACAGAGAACAGCCAACGCGCCGGCCCGGGAGCGCCGGGAGCGGCCCGGGATCCTGCGGGGCTGACAGCCCCGGGACCAGCGGGATCATCCCGGGATCCTGCGGGGCTGACAGCCCCGGGACCAGCGGGATCATCCCGGGATCCTGCGGGGCTGACAGCCCCCGGAGCGCCGGGATCATCCCGGGACCACCGGGACTATCCTGGGACCATCCCGGGATCCTGCGGGGCTGAGAGCCCCGGGACAACCAGGACGATCCCAGGACTTGCGGGATCCTGCGGGGCTGAGAGCCCCGGGACCGCCGGGATCATCCCAGGACCATCCCGGGACCACCGGGATCCTGCGGAGCTGAGAATCCCGGGACCGCGGGGCTGAGACCCTCAAGATCATCCCGGGACCACCGGGATCCTGCGGGGTTGAAACCCCCGGGACCACCGGGATCCTGCGGGGTTGAAACCCCCGGGACCACCGGGATCCTGCGGGGTTGAAACCCCCGGGACCACCCCAGGATCATCCCGGGACCGTGGGGTTGAGCCCCCCGAGATCATCCCGGGACCGCCAGAGATCCTGCGGGGCTGAGACCCCCGGGATCATCCCGGGATCCTGCGGGACCGCGGGGCTGAGACCCCCGGGAGCCTCCGGAACCCCGCCGGGTGTGGGGGCCGGAGCCCCCCCTGGGCTCCCCAGGACCCTCGGGGTGCGTGGGGTCGGAGCCTCCCGAGACTTCCCCCCGGAGAATGCCCGGAGGAGCCGATCCCCTCTCCTGCCTCCACGAGGCATGCCCGGTGCTCTCCTGCCGGTGCCCGTGGTTATTCACGGTACCGGGGCCGGCTCCGCGCAGCCCTGCCCGTCCTCACCCGCGGAGGATCAGCCGAAATTATCGATCAGCCCACGCCACGGCCAATCACTGCAAAATCATTCCCGAACACATTAAAAACCAGTTTATACAATCTCAATCGATAGCATCGCTGAGCGCCTTTACGTGGGCAAGAAAACAGTAGAAAAAGGCAATTACTCATTGTGAATCATGCAGAGTTTCTGGAGCAATAGAATAAGGAAATCTCACGCTTTGCTAAATTTGGGGTTTCGTGGACAATTCAGGAAAGTAGCATTTGGCAGTAGCTTGTGCTCAGGACAAGATGTTACCTGTCAACTACCGGGATCGAGCCTCAGGCATCTGAATTAGCTGTGAAAGTCTTCAGACCTTGCTAAAAAAAAAATCTCTATAAGCAGGATAAAGCATAGATGGACAGTATTGTCAAAAGGACCTTTTAGAGCACGAAGCTGACAGAATTTGGATCTGTAAATGCATTTCTGTTGTACTTAGAATCGAGGTTTTAGAGGTTTGGAGAAGTGAGTTCCTACCCTTCAAAAGTCTGTTTTAAAGGGAAATACACGGAGGAGGTATCAATTTAAATATGATAATTGTATAGCTGGGAGCACTGACAGCGTTGAAGTTATTGGAGAATAGTACCCTGTAATCTCTCAAGTGGTGTTTTCCCCCTTTCAGACTGTGCCTTTAATGTTCTATTACTTTTGTCTGGAGCAGATGGTGTGATTTTGTAACTGATCGCCTGATTTTGTAACTGATTGCCTGATCCGGGGTTCTGTGAGTCCTGCAGATCCACGGATTGGGGAAGAGCTAATAGGCCCCACTCCCGTGAGCTTCAGGAGGACGTACTTCTCATGAGAAGCCCCTGAAAAAAAAAGGTGCTTTTCACCTGTGAAAACCTTTGAAGCTCTGAGAAGTAAATTTATTTTTTAAATGTTCTGCTGGAAGGTGGTGATTTGCAGCCCTGGAGATGGAAAATCTCTGGGTGTCCACGCACCAGTTCCAGCACGAGCAGCACCACTTCAGACCTTGTCCCCTGCCTGATCAAACCCCTGAAATGATTAAATCACTTCTCAGATCCACAGCTGCCAATTCAGGGGTGTAGTCTTGATCATTAACATGGTGAAACAGGCTGGGAGATAAAGTAGACACGGAGTGTGGGTTGGTGTAGGCTCAGATAAATTCCATTTCCATCTGGAGCTGGTTGTGGCCTCATTCTGCTGCTCTTCCTGCCTGGGTTTGCTGAGGTCCTGGTCCTCAGCTGTGCCTGATGCTCTCAGGAGTTACTGCAGCTCAGTGGCTCTGCAGCTTTGCTTCTGAGGGGTGAATTTTACTCCTGTGCCTCGATTTCTCTAATAGAGATGTGCTCCCACCTTACCTACTCTGGATAGCTCCTTGCAGCTGCACATTGTAATTTTTACAAGAAACTTACCTTTGGACTTCTCTAATGATAAAGTAAAATCTCTCTCGAGTCTCATTCCCCCAACTTTCAGAGCTGGAAACTCACACAAGCTTATGTTGAAAAGGAATTGATTATTCAAAGCTCTTGTGCTTCATAATCTCCTTAAAACATGTAGATTGACTGTCTCATCAGGAAATCTCTATATTTTACTTTGCTATATGCCCATTGGGTTGTGTGCTTAAGACCAGGAGACCTCTGGCTAGTTCCTCACAGGCTGTGTGCCCCTCCAATTACAGGTTATTAATTTGCCTTACATTCCAGAGACAGTTCCACATGAGCGAGAAGGAATTCTGTACTGCAGAGTTCTTCATTACCTACTCTGTCTGTACTACAAAATAAGAATAATACTGATTTTTTTTCTCTCTCTTTTTTTTTTTTTTCCTTCCCTCTGGTCTGTGGAAGATGTTTTACAGTTTTAATGCAGCTGTTTTAAGTGTGACTGTTCCTGTTCAAGGGCAGCTGATGTACTTTGTAATGCCACCAAGCAGCCAACAAGCTCTGTTCCCCCATTGTGTTGAAGTGATAGGTATGTTTGCTAATCAAGAGGAGAGCAGAGCTTGCTGTCTGACTTGTTTATGTTTTATTTCTCACCATCAAGCTTTAGAGGGAGGCACAGAAAATGTGTAAGCATCTATATTATTCAGTGATGTATATGTGTACATGGTGCTGCTGATGTCTTGCAGTCGCTCCTGGCTGAAGGGGGAGATGTGTCAGGTGTCCCCAGTGTCCCTCAGAGCACCCCGAGCCTGGCATGTCATTAGCTAAGCTATTAACTCATTGTCTCTGCGTCTCAGTTTTTTCCCCCCTCGTGTCACTGCTTCAGTTTTGTTCCAAAGTAGTGACCACAGTGGAGGATTTTGCTCATCAGGAGGCCCGTGGGAAGTGCTCAGACCCAGGAGATGCCCCAGGTTCCCACCACAGTTGCTGTTTAAATTCCTCCTAGGCTGCAGTGCTTCTCCTTCCCGTATGAAGGATGGAAGCAATGTGGAGCTGGGGAATCTCCCAGGATCTGCAGGAAGCTCAGCAGCACAGGACATCCATCTTTCTGTGCCATTCCTGGGCCTTCCAGCCTCTGCCCTGATCCCTGTTCAGCTGACAGGGATGTCAGCTCTGCCAAAATCCTACTGCAGTTTTACCTATTGATTTGTAGGTTTTCTTCCAATTCCTTGCAAAATCGTTTTCAGCATTCTGAAATGAAAAAATAAAATCGTGTCAGCTGGCATCTCTGTAAATCCATGTCAACGATTCCAGTAGGAATTGTCATGAAATAACACACATGAAGAAAGTTCAGTGCTGCAGCCAGAAATTCAGGACTATGGGAAAATTCCACAATTTGTATGGAATGCATTTTTGGGAAAGAGAAAATTTGTGTGTGTTTGTTTTTCTTTCTTCCTGCTAGGATGTGTTGGGTTTGTATAAATTCTTGTGAGCTGGAGGGTGGGGGGACAACTGCCCTGGGAAGAGCACTGAAATTCTCCTGCTGTCCCTGCCATGCCTGCCTGCAGCTCAGCCCTGGATAGGGAAGAAGCTTCCATCTGATGGAATTCCTTCCTGCTGCTGTGCTATTGTTGCAGTTAATTTTATGACTCCCATTTTTAACAGCATCCCCAGGTTTTGCATTGTCATTTTGCTCTTTGTCAAGTGTGTGGGTTTATTCCATTCCTTTTTTTTCCTCTCAGCAGATGGAGAACATTACTCTTTAACTTGTTCTTTCATAATGTGAAGTGGATATCCTCAATTAATACACTAATCTGTTTCCTAATGAATTCCCTGCGGTTTTCCTCTCTTTTTGCTGCTACATTGAATCCTGAGTGCAGTTCTGTAAACTCAGTCATTTGATTATTTAAAGGAGAAGCCATGAATTTCATGATAGAGGCACAACGTTGAATTCCAGGAGCAAATGGATTCTATTATTGCAGTTTAAAACCCGCTTGTTCCCGGGGTGGAACTGTGCACTGCTAATAATTCACTCTGCTAAAATCCAGGCAGATTGCTGTCAGCTTGTCCTGAAGAGAAGTGCAGTGCTAGAAATCTGACACATACACTCTCCTACAAGCACTTGTTGTTGTATTTTTGTATGCAGATGTGATGGCAGGGTGAGCATCAAAACATCAACCTGCCATGAAGGGGATTTGTGCAGCAATTTCTCTCTTGTTTGCAGTGGAGGCACCGGTGTACCAGACAGATAAAGGGAAGGGGCTCTGCTGCTGCTTGGGAATTGGCTTGGCTGCTGCTTTGGGAAGCAGCTCCAGGTGATTTTGCTGTCCTTTCTTTGGGGTGGTTTGACACTGAGCCCAAGATATGACAGCAGTCATTGGAAAATCTATAGTCACTCTCATTGAACTTAATAATTTAATTCTGAGCCCACTCCTTCTTCCCCCCAAAAAAGGAAAAAAACCCCAAAGTTTAAGTGTCTTAATTGAAGTATTTTACTTTATAAAGACTGGTGAAAATGTGCAGGACACTTCCTTACCACTGTGTTCCACTAAACAGAATTTTCAAAGCTCCATAGTAGTTGCAATCCCAGTCAGTATCTTGCTGATGCTCTCCCTCGCCCTAAAGAAAAATAATAATAGAGGAAAAAGAGCTTTTAGCTCTTGAGTTAGGGGTTCATCAATGCAGTAGTTAAGGTTGTTGGAATTATTTTGAAAATTATTTTCAGTTGTAAGATCTTCAAGCCTTTGGGTAAATTGGAGCAGTGGCACACATAGACTGTTGTGGCAGAACCAATATCACCTGCTGAGCTCAATCCAGAGTGCTCAGAACTTCCCTTCCAGTCTCAGGATTTCTTTTCCACAGCTCAGGTCATTGTTTTTGCATTTTGATAGGATTGTGTCACACACGTGTCACACACAGTGTGGCTGAGAGGAAAAAGGACATTACAAAATTATGTGGGCACCAGGTTTTACCAAATCCTCTGCTTCGGTCCTCCAGGTCCTTGTGAGTTTGGGGGTTCCATGACAATAAATATGCAGAAGCCACCAATGCCCAATGCCAGCCAGTCCTTAATGGGATTAACTGCTTGGTTTGGTTCCAGAAGGGCTTGTGAGCATCTCCCTTCACCGCAGACTCAGCACACAGAATGAATGTCACCTTTTTCCTCCTTTGCAGTGCCAGACAACCTTGTCCTGAAGCTGCTGACAGAACGCCTGAGCGCCCTGGACTGCCTGAGCAAAGGCTGGGTGCTCTCTGGCTTCCCCAGGGACGTGGAGCAGGGGGAGCAGCTGCAGAAAGCACAGATTAACCCCAACAGGTGAGGGAGAAATCCAGCCATCGCACCACTGTGGGTAGGAAAGATCTGTTTGTGGAAAGATGCAGGTCTTTGTTGTCATGGTTTGTGCTAGTGCCTCTCAGTTTCTGTTTCCTTAGCGAGGAAAGGGGTCCTGCTCCTGGAGAGGAGGAAATAGAGCCCTGGCCTGACAAATGCTCCAGATGGCCAAACTGTGGGAGAGAGAAGGGGTTTGTTGTTCTGGTTATTTGTTTGAGTTGCCTCTAAAGCCAAACCATAAGAAATGGATTAAAGTTTGGATTATATGAGAAGATGTATTTTATTTGCAGCAGGAGGGGGGGGATCTACATCTTCTTTCTTCAGTACTGACATAATACCATGGAAATATATTGGTATGGCAAGGAGCTCATTATGAGACTTTTGGGTTTTGTGAAATAATTAAAAACAACACGAGAATTACATTTTATTTGAGCTATAATGAATTGTTCAGAAATGTAATATGAGAGACATCAGCATCCAAAGAGAACTGTTACGAGTGCCAAGCAAATAAAATAGAGTTACTTTTCACAGCTGGTCCAAAGGTGGTGAGGATTTAAAGTGCTGGTGCACTCATCAAAGCTGAGAGGCTTTTCCATTCCCTTCCCAGGCCCTCCTGGCTCTGTCCATCCACAGTGGCCATTCCAAAGGCAAATACTGGAAATTTGGGATCTTTCTGCTTCCAAGGAAGGTGTTCTTATCTGCAAAGCAGTGGTAGGAGAGGTGCATGACCCACATCAGTGTTTAATTTGGCAAAGTCACTCTTCCTGGGTGATTGCCCTGGATTCCCTCCTTTGAGGGGTAGGAGAAGGATGGAAAAGGTTGGGGTTGAGTGGAGAGGGAATAGAGGAGGATGCAGAGGGGGAGAGCTCTTTATCCATCAAGGTTTGAAAAGGGAAGTGTGTGAAAACAGCAGGAACTTTATTTATCCAAAGTAAGACTTTGTGCATCTAAACCAGGAATCCATTGCAAGTTAAAAAATGGAGAAAGAACCTCCAGACTTGTGTTGGACTCAGTGAAACATAATTTCCCACAGATTATTCTTCTTGTGCATTTAGAAGGAAGGTGCAGAATCCCTGAGATCAGTGTGAATACTGGAGTGTGCCCCAAGTGCTCCTTCACAGGATTGAGACCTCAGCAAGGCAGGAGGAGCAGCTCATTATAGAATTGGATGGGTGGAAATTCAGCACTGATCCATTTGCTCTTCCTCCCTTCACTTTAAAGAGCTCTGCACGCTCCCATCTGAGTTTGGAATTTGGTCCCTGTTTCATACAGGGCTTGAAGTGAGGGACAGAAATAGGCATCGAGCTCCCTGATTGATCTCAGAGCTGATTTTTTTTCCATGAAGCTGAAGTGGTGGGATGTGAGGGAGAGAGGGTGATTATAAACAAAAGGACACATTGCAGCACAGGATAGCAGGGCAGTAATTCAGTTTCAGTTGTGATGCTAGTTATAAAACACTATCTGCAGAGGTGGTGTTTCTGACATCAGGAGAAAAACCTGATAGAATTATAGCCTTGAAATCAATCTGGGAATAGGATGCAGAAATCTATAAATCAGACACAGAACAATCTACAAAGTCTCATTTTTAGGAGGGCTCTGTTGATGAAATTAGATTAAAATAAATTTACATATATATCAAGTTTATTATTAAAATCTAGTCACATCAGTAAACAAAATTATTTGTGAAAGAGAATGTTACTCTGCTTTTTGAACTCAGAGTAGACCTCTTTGGCTGATCAGAACACAGAGTTATTGTCTGCTTGTCAAGTCACAAATCTATTCCTTAGAGCTAATAAATGGTTAGTGTTCAAATACTATGTTTTATCTGACTCCCACCTCATAAAGCTACCACACATAATACTAAATTATACAGCATTGAGCAGGATCAGTCTCCTGACTCCTCCATCTTGTAGAAAGAAAAACAAACCCAGTAATTGATGGTAGAAAAGAAGGAAAATAAAGTTATTTGAAAACAAACAAAATGGGCTATAAAGTTTGTTAAAATGTAATAATAAAAAAAACAAAACCTGATACAGCATCAGCCACCACATCCGAAGAACTGCTCTGGAACAAAAAGGAAAATAATTCAATTTTCACTGAAAATGCAGGGTTTTTTTAAATTAGAATTTGCGGCAGAATGAGGGTTTGCTGTGGAGTGGCACAGGGAAAGCTGCAAGCCCTGTCTCCCAAAGAGCCCAGGGAGCTGCTCTGAGCTCCCCCTGTGAAGCAGCTCCTGCCTAAGTGGACAGGATCCTGCTGGCATTGAACCGGGGCAGCCTTCAGGGCAAATAAGGAGCTGGATCTGTTAATGGCCTCTCGACTGGGACTAAAAGATTAACCATTTAGTGCCATTAACCTCTTCCTGCCCACCTGAGCGGGAATCCACAGCCTCCGGGTGGCTGCTGAGGCTCTGAGCCACTCAACAAAGGGCTGGCTTCACTTCCTCACCCAAATGAGTGTTTTGGCTGTTTTAATTAGTGCTTCAGCAACAAAAATTAATGTATAATATAGCCATGGGTGGTTCTACTGAAAACTCAGTGTAATAGCCACCAAGGTATTTTTTTTTATCCTTTTTGCTCTTTCTCAAACTTGGAGTTAAAATGAGATTCAGCAGCAGCAATCTCATTGTGAATCTCTGGTCGTCACCTTCAGCTGGTTCCTGATCCTTCCTCTGCTGGGCCAGCTTGAGGCAATCAGGAATTTAAGGATTCCCTGAGCCAGAGCATCCACTGGAAAACTTTTAATCACTCCTTGTCCTTGAGTTTGTAATCTCTTTTTAAACCTTTGGGCCACCAAATCATGTGGGAAAGAGTTTCTTATTTCATTGGGAGTTGTATCAAAATACTTCAGAATTTTTTTCCTGGTGCATTTCTTCTCTTGAGAAGCAGTTACAGACATTCCCTGGCCATGCCTTCCAATACTCCTGATTTTCTAAGCCTCTTGTATTTGCCCTACAGTCACCTCTTTCCCAGACAAAGAACCTTGATCTGTTCATCCTTTTTTTTTTTCCTAGAAATCATTTCACTCTTTTGATCATCCTGTTCTCTCCCCTCACTGGGAATTCCAGCTTTTTTTTCTTTTTTTTTTTTTTTCTGAGGTGGAACATCCAGAACTGCATTTGAGGGCAGAACTGTGTACTGGAGGTGGATATAATAAACATTTTTATTTTGACCTTAACTCCATCACTCATAATTGCTGATGTTCTAGCAGATGTTGCTGGGATAGATTTTGGAAGAACATCTCTTGTGTGCAGACTGTGGTAACTAAACATTGTCTCTTTCACTGAAAATATAACAACAATTTTAAAAGTGTGAAAAATCTCATCTGAGTGGGTTCAAACTCAGCAGAGATCCAAAGAGAGCCTTTAACTCCAGATTTCTGTTCTACAGTTGGAGGCAGGTTTGTGCTGGGGCTCTCCTCAAGGCCTCCCAGCAGTGCCAAAGGCTCTGCTGCTGCCTCTCCTGGGACTGCCACTTCCCCCCTCCATTATTTCCTTGGTTTTGTCCTTCTGATCTGAATCCAGGGTCAGTTATTTTGCTTTTCAGTGTTGACTAATTACATTACAAATAATACACGTGAGCAGACAAAGCTGGGCAGGGGAGGGCTGAGCCAAAGGATTGGCCTAACACTACATCCATAATATATTTCTAATACTCATTTTTCCAAAATTGAAGTTGTTCCTTTCCCTGTAGAGAAAATAAACAACAACAGCTTCTCCAGTGCAAGCTTTCCAGCAGGGTTTTATTTGGTCTTCAAAACGATGTGGCTGTGTTCCCAATTATGTCACCTTTTTACATAATATATTTAAAGCTTCTTTTTCACCACGCTGCTGAGAACATGTATTCAAACAGTTTAGGATAATGAAGTCCTAATTTCTAAGGAAGAATCTTTGAATATGTTGGAAAGGGAGAAATCAGAATGGGAGGAAAAAAAGAGATTTTTTTGAACTGCTTGGTCTTTACATGGGGCTTTCATATTTCTGCAGCTGATCCCAATGTGGATTAGGGATAATAAACAGCCTATTAATGGAGGCCTGAACTAGGAAATGGAGTTGGAATCAGCAGTAAAATTCAATGGCTGCTGAAGGTTAATAACTCCATTACTATCAGCTCTATTTTTGAGCCGTTTGAAGAGCTGGGTGTTAGCCTTACCTTACTCCTCATTAATTGAGCTAATAGAACCCCAGTGACCCCACCATGCTGCCATTATCTGAGAGTTTACCAGACATGGACTGGAATACTTATCACTGAATATGTAGTCCTCAGATTCATTTTTATATCAGAAATATCTTTGTTAAAGATCTCCTGCCTTCAGGGTCCTTTTTTGGCCTTTTCATTTCTTTGCTGCCTTTTGCAACAGCTACTTATTTGGGAATTACATGTAAATGACTTAAATCCCAATCAAGGAACAAGCTAAATCCCAAAATAGTTGCATCAAGGAAACATGATAGTGACTGAATTATTCTGACGTGGAAAAAGCATTTTTAAAACTTTGACCTAATTTAAATGATGGATATTGTGCATTTACAATAGGTGTGGTTGCAGTTGATGGCATACAAAAATCTGATGAGTAGCAAAGAAGAAATGTTGTATCTTATTTTCTCCTCATTTTCATGCAAAAAAAACCCCAAAAAAACCCCAAAAAAAAAACCAAACAGAAAAATGATGTGGTGATCAAGGGACTAAATCAGTATAAGAAAATTTGCCTGCACCAGAGAGACAGAGAAGCTGTAGGAAAAGTCCAAGTGAACTATGGAGGATTTGGATTAATGTGTAAAATAGTAAAAATAATAGGCAGCACAATTCTCTGTTTCAATCATTCTCTTTTTTTTTTCTCGGCTCACTCTTCCAGCCATTCTGTGGCTGCTGCTTTAGTGACTCTTCTCTTCACCATCCCTAATTGGTTTGGGTTCCTTTTCCCTTTGCATTACTGTGCTCCCATCTCAGCTGGGCTCTTCTCCTGCATCACCAAACCAGACAGGCTTCTGGTAGGAACCAGGGGGCAGTGGGGGCTGAAGGAACAGTTCCTGCAGAGCTCTGGGATGTGCTTGTGGAGCAGGAACTCTCTGGGAAGTGTGGCTTAGGTGAGGAATCCTGATCTGTGCTTCCTGCAGAGCTCTGGGATGTGCTTGTGGAGCAGGAACTCTCTGGGAAGTGTGGCTTAGGTGAGGAATCCTGATCTGTGCTCCCCTCCCAGCAGAGGCGCTGCCCCTCTCACCCACAGCACCCTGGCCAAGGGGGGCAATCACAGCTCCTGCTCCCTGGCCAAACCCCAGTGGTTACTGGGCACAATTAGCAAATCTTCCTCTCTGCTGAGGAAGACTCTGCTTCTCTCAGGGAGTGGGATCAGTTTAATCCAGTTTCTATGCTGCAGCCTTTCTCAAGCTACGGGACTAACTCAGTGATTGACTTCTCTTGATGTTTGGACACTTATCCTGCTCGTTAACAAGATTGTAATTAAGTCATTTACCTTGGTTTCCTGGTCTGCCTCCAGTGCAAGAGGCACCACTGGGCACAACATATTCAGGGATCTCCCATTCCCTCCCTGTGCCTCTGGCAGGAGGGCTCTGCTCAGCACTCCCAGGGGTCACCCAAAGTGCAAAAACTCACCCTCATTCCTTTGTCCACACAAACCCAATGGAAGCAGCTCCAAATCTGGTTCAGATTTGTGGGGTTTAGCCACTGGTGGGGAATCCTTACTCTCCATTCTCCTCCTCCTCAGACTGTGCTCTCTTCCCTCCTCACACTACTCTGAAGAGAAGCTCTTGCTCTTAAATAATCCAATAGATAGAAAATTGGATGATTACAATAAAAAGATTATGTCACTTCTGCTGCACATTCTGCCTGACCTATATTGGTCCCATAAGAGCCTTTCTCTCCTGGGGAGAAGCATTAATATGCATCTTGAGCCAGCAATAACAAAACATCAAATGCAGTTTTAAAATCTTTCTGTGGGCTTTCTCTAGGATGCTGCATTTGCTGTCACAAGCTGATTTTGCTCCAACAAGAATAGGAGGTATATTTGGCTTCAGTTGTGGGAGGCAGGGATTATTTTTAGAAGTTACCTCATCTCATACAAGCTCCTTTTGATGGCTGGAGTTTGTGTGGTGAAATCCTGGATGCAGCAATTAAGGAGTGCTCTGATCTCAGCAAGCTTCCAACGTCTCCAGGAAGAGAAAGAAGAAAAGCTTCTACTTCTAAGTCAGTATTTTTATTTTTACTGTTATTTTTAAGGGCCCAACACCACAAGCACAACCCTTTCATTCCTTTTACTGCTGAAAGGGGGGAGATTTTCCTGCAGTAACTATCTCTCACAAATGAGGAAACATTAGGAAACCTGAAGACTTTCTATCCTGGTTGTCCTTGCTTCGGAACTGTTTCTCTTGGAAGTTCTCACCAACATCAAGGCTGCCTTTCTGAACTCAGCACCAAACTGGAGAGGGAAAATTCTGTAAAAGCAGCAGAGTCTGGGCTAATTTTGATGTTTTTTTGGCGCTGGTAGACAAGACAAAGCAAGCCAGTCATGGCTCAGCCCAATGACAACTTTGTGATACCAATCTCTACAAATCAGCAAAGGTTGCTCAGGGCATTCACCTAAAACATCTTTGGTTTAAGGAATGGAGAGAAACAGCCGAGGAAACCCAAGTGTTGTGATTTAAATGGTAGCCGAGTGTCACCCCCTGCTTTTCCCATCTTCCCTCTGTGCTGCAGTTTTTGTTCACACATTTTGGAGCATCCCCAAGAGTTCCCGGAGCTCTCCTCAGGTCTCTGTTTGCCCTCTGTCCATCTCGTTCCCCTGGCTGACTCTGGGCTGGGATCCAGCAGTGCTGGGGGTGCTGTGGCATTGCCTCAGCTCCTCCTGCAGCTCCTCTCGAGGCTCTCTGAACCCACAGTTCTGCTGGGATGGGTGCCTGGAAAGGCTGTGGCTGCACTCGTGCACCATCGGTGCATTCCATGCTGTGCAATGCTGGCTGGTCTCACAGGGTAAAACATTATGTCAATTCTGACTATTTCCTCATGGTCTAAACCAGCCATTTTCAAAATGTCACCTTAATTAACTCAGCAGTTAACACACAAATAAAAACCATACACATGCAAGGCTGGTGTTGTGGCATTTTTGTAATGAAGATACAGGTTTTGAGAACTGCCTAGAACCAGAAAAACTTATGAAAAATGAGTGAGGGAGGAAAACTTCATATTTAAAGATATGGCAGCATTTAAATTTAATTAACCAGGGCATTTTCTTTGCATTGGTAAGAGGACATGTGTAGATAAAACTGAGGGGAGTTTCTCATGCGTGAGAGCTGTAAATGAAGACATTTAGTGGCTGAGGAAGCACGAGGGGAAAGGAGGGCTGGCCAGTCTTGTCCAGCATCTCCCATCATGATTACTTCAGTAGTGTGGTGGCTGAATTTGGCTGAATATTCTTGTGAATAAAGGCAGTAAGGCCACCCTTGCATCTTGCACGGGTTAAAACTGAGTTTATGAACTCCACCATCACTGGAATTCAGAATTTCTGAGGTAAGAACAGGGGCAGGATTGTGCCAGATGTGCTCTGATTTAGTGATCTTGCTGGATCTGGGACTAATCCCAGAGTAAGGCTTTACTCAGAGCTTGTGTGGCAAAATTGGCCCATGCAGGAAACCCTCAGCAGAACAGGAATTGTGCTGCTTTTGCATGGATTCTCCAGGCTGAAGGTCTGGGAAGACAAGTGCATCAGTTTATAGCAAATATAATACAGTGTTGGTGATTCAAACTGACAAAGAATATTGCATATTGAATGGAGACTGGTTTGTCATTACCACCAGGATTAGAAAGTGTAGTCTTCATCAAAACATCAGTGGATTTACTGCTGTTTGCCTTGCAACAAGATATTTGCTCAGAATTTTCTAGTGAGTGAATTTAGTAAGTGCAGGGCAACTTAAGAGAGGGGAACTGAATCCAGTTTATTCTGCAGGGAAGGTGTGGGAATGATCCCTGCTGTCTGACAGAGGCACTGGATCCAGTTCTATGGGCTGGGATCACCTGCAGTCACATAAATGTATTAATCACTATCACTTAAACTGGCCTCCTTTGGCTCAGGTGTAAGAGGTGACCCAGGGCTTTTTTGCTTTGCAAGGATCATATTTTCTGTCCCTAAACCCATTATGCTTGCAAAATTCCATATTACAGAATGCTGTCCTTTGAAATACACTTTGTGAAAGATTTTTATCTATTCCACGGAGGCTTTTAAACATTTCCCTTTCTGTATCTCTTAGCTCAGTAGGGCACTGCCATGCTTTGATTAAAACAATTCTTTAAAAATTGTGGTCTGTCATTCTTTTGACATAATGCTGATTAATATCCCACTGATATTCACTGAGTGAGCAATCCTGTTCTGTTGAGAGACTGACCAAAGGTCAGGGAAGAGAAGGTTAAAAGAGTAATGGTTTCATTTAACCTTCTGGTAAAGGCTGCTACTTCTGTGAACATAATTTTAGCTGATTTTCAGGACAAGTCTGTAGAAAAGGTTCCTCCTCACATACTTGCAGTGAAATCAAAGGATTCATATTGCCCATGAATGTGCCCCAAAGTTAAACAGATACAAAATAAAGGAATAATGTGGTTTTTCAACCCCTTGAGTCCTGTGCACTCTTCAGTTTGACTTTTTTTTTTTTTTTTAAACACTTTGCAGCAAGACACTGAATGTCAAAGCTAGGTGGTGGGGTGTGGAGAACCATATTTCTGTAAAGTGTTCTTTCTCCTTTTGAAAGTCCAGTTTTCCCACAGAACTCAGTGTCCAGCTGCATATTTCTAACCTCCATGGATGCACAGGTTTAACTGGCACAGGAACAAATCCTGAGCTTTTATTCCACCAGCCAAAATAGAATTTACATTTGGAAACTTGCTGCCTTTTTTTTTTTTTTTTGTTAGAAATATTACTGCCAGTCCATTACACTGAATCCAGATTTTTTATTAACTTTCTGTGAATAAATTGCTGGCATTCATTTTACTTTGTGATTAGTAAAGAATTCAGTGTACTCCAGTTTTGTAATTAGAATCACAGAATCCTGAACGTTGGAAAAAACCTTTAAAATCATCAAGTCCAGCCTTCCAGCCCGTACCACCATGGTGTTCACCACTAAAGCACGTCCCCAAGTGCCACATCCACACGTTTTGGAGCACTTTGAGCCCTTCCCTGGGCAGTCTGTTCCAATGCCTGACCACCTTTTCCATGAAGAATTTTTTTTCCTGCTGTCTAAACTTCCTTTGGCTCAACTTGAGACCATTTCCTCTGGTTCTTACAGCCAGTAGGTGTTGCTCAGAAAAATCTTGTGATCAAACACAGCCAACCCAGTGGTGGCAGGAGAAATGACTGGACATAATGACCTGGGAAGCAGAGGAATGAATTCAGTTCTTAAGGTCTTCTCTGTGGCTGCACATTTGCATCTCAAACCTGAGAGTTTTGATCAGCACAGCTTCCCAGCTGCCACGTCTGCAAAAGCTTGAGAGGAGCTTCCTTGGATTTATTAAGCATCACCTTGTTTCACTGCTAAGGGTGGGAGAGCTCCAGCATCAGGCTGGATATTTGGGTTTCGTTCTTGTCTTGTAGGATTTCTTTTCTCCTGCGGTTCCTAAGTTTCTCCTGGTGGTGTCTTCCTTCCCCCCATCCCTACCTGACCCTGCTCTGGATCTCGACTGTTGTTTTACCTTGTTGATGGTTTGTCTATATTTGCTTTAACCAGATGCCCCTCTTTGCATGCAGCACTGGGACTCATCCCCTCTCTCCTATCAACAATAATTAGCCTTGTAAGACTAATGGAAGAAATCGTGTCTAATTACCCTGTTGAAGGCCCAATTATGTTATTAACATTTGTGGGCTATAAGCTAATGATGAGGAGAGCCTCTCATTTGCATAGCATTAAGTTAATTGAGCTGGAAGCTATGGGGTGGATAGCAGTGATGAGAGCAGGATTCTGTTACAGAATGGATAATGATGACCAGAGCAGGACGATTCACCTGACAGGTTTATTAATTAACAGCTATCTGATTACCTCAAAGAAATGGCAAGTGGCAGTGCTTCTGAAGGAAGCTGCAGTATTTTTTTTAATGAAAGGTGCTCTATCACTGTGGATGTTCTGGGGTGATTTATGGTAATGGCAGTGTAAGCTCTTTCCTGGAAGCCAACACAAAAAGCTGTTCTGGTTTCCTCCCTGCCCTTAAAAAATTCTGCAAAGGGCTGATGTTTGTGAATATTCCTCATTCTTACAAGGTGCACAGAGTCTGTGTGCTGCTGAGTTTGTGTGGTTGTCTGAACTGTGCATTTGGAAAATTCTTAATTGTTGGGTAACCCGGAAGCTTTGCCCTTGGAAGAACCAGAGGATTTGGTTTTGTAAAAGGTGTTTTTCATTATGGTGTTAGGCGGGATTCTGTGTATATTAGTGGGGAAATAATATAAACATTCAGCTTTTCACATTTTCCTGGTATGTGCAAGCTGCAAGTGGAGGTGAGTGCCCTTTCCTTCAGTTGATTTCTGGGTACAAACAGTTAGGCATAGTGGGTGGTCCTTCTAGGTAACAGGAGTCTTCATTTTAAACAGTTCTGAGAAGAAAACTCCATCTTTTTCTTTTTTGTTAAGTGTCAGATTCTGTCTGATTAATTCCAAACACATTGTAATTCACAACAGGTTCAGACAGAGTCTTGTTTGAACTAGAGTATCTTTGGGGGGAGAAATCACTCTGTTTAAAAGTTGCCTGTGCAATCAATCCAAGAGTGAATAACTTCCTGTGCAGTTACTCATTATTAGAATCCCACACCTCAGTCATAAATGTATCTGAATGTCAAATATAGTTTCCAGTCAGCAGATCTTTTATATTTTCTTCATCTACTCTGAAGAGCCCATTATTAAATCCCACGAGCTCCAGACCTTACCTAGTGACTGAAATCCTCAGCTCATCCTCAAAATACCTCTGACCAGACACATCTCAGGAAAAAAGAGAACACTACAGATTTTAACCTTTCAGATAATGACTTTTGATCCATCTAAGTGGCCTGGTGATTAGTGTGTCAATAGTAATAGACTTGTGAAGAGCAGAGACTTACAGATAAATTGTATTCGCTGTTATTTTCATAGAATCATAAAATATCCTGAGCTGGAAGGGACCCACAAGGGTCAGGGAGCCCAACTCCTGACCCTGCACAGACACCCCAACAATCCCACCATGTCCCTGCTGTCCAAATTCTCCTGGACCTCTGGGGCTGTGCCATTCCCTGGGGAGCCTGGTCAGTGCCCCACCACCCTCTGGTGGGGCAGAACCTTTTCCTGATTCCCACTGAACCTCCCCTGGCACAGCTCCAGCCCTTCCCAAGGATTTATATGCAAGAAGTTTCCCTGTATTCTGCATCTGGCATTTGTTGGGCACCAAGGAGCTGAGAACATTGATCTGATACTGGTAGAGAGGCCAGAATTCCAGTTTAATTGCTGCATAGAGACATTGACAAATCACCACAGGCACTGCTGGTCAACAGGAGAAGAAAAATGAAAAATCAGAGATGGAGGAAGTAATCAGGGGGAACAGCTCCTGATCTGAGCTGTTCAGTAGTCCTGCTCAGAGCTGCCAGGAAGAGCAGATTCCAGGGGATTGAGGGTTGATTATTCCATGTAGCTGAGCTGTCGTGGTCACCTGTGTGATGTGGAGCAAGCCAGAAGCATTTGTGTGACATTTCCTCCATCTCCTTCCAGCCTGGGATGGTTCAGAGCCTGTGGTTGTGTGGAAATCACTGGGAGAGGTTGTTCAGGACAGGCAGCACAATGAATAAAAGCCTTTAATGGAATTTAAACCCTCCATCCTCCTTGTCCTCATTAGCTTCCTGTAATCACCAGCCCACCCAGTCAGTGTGGATAGAAATATCTTTACCATATAAATTAGATTTTCTGCAAGGTGTTCTGTGGTTCACCACAGTGCCTGCCTGTGTGGAATAGACAAACACAGATCTGATAGAGCAGGAATTATGTATTTAATTCAGAGTTCTGTATGGAGTGCTCATAAAAGCTTGATCATGATAGAGGGGCCAATAAACATTTGGGGACATAAATATTTCTGTAGGAAATGGCTTTGTGAAGCATTTAGTTGTTGAGTAATAAGAACAACAGAGAAAATCAGAGAAACAGCAGCCTCTAGGTACTGATCTGATGGGTTATATATGTTGCAATGATAATCATGGTGAGGGAGAATTTTTATGGGACCAGTAGCAACAAATACATCGAGTCCTGCCAATTTACTAATGAATTCATTTTTCTTGTGCTTGCCCCACTTGCTATCCCTGCTGTTCAGAATTCAGCTTTAAACCTGAAAAGCAGTGGATGGCACCTCGGGGTGCTGAGCTGCTCCTCTGAGTTTGTGTGAGCTGAGTGTTTGAGACTCGGGCCATTTCTGGAACATCCATTACTTGTGCATTTAGGCAGCAGTCCAGCCAGACAACACAGGGACATATATTTTAGGAAAGCACACATCAAAAAGTGTTTTAAATGGCCAAATTGTAGGACAAAACATCCTGGCAACACAGCTGGTGCTCTGTCAGTCTGTGGGCTAGAAAATAAGAAGAGAACCTGTAAGAAAAATAAAAGCAAGCTAGGAATAGCTAATCAGGTTAGAAAGGATGTTTTGGCTGCAAGGATCTTTAGGGCTGCAGAGAAAAATTGAATAAGATTAAAAAAATGTTTGTCCATCCTGTCTGACAGATGTGGGGGAAGATGGAATCATTTGTTACTTCTCTGTTTTTCCTCTGAAAACAGCAGCAGCAATGAGCTGGCAGGCACAGTGAAATGCAGTTAGCAAAAGTAATGGGAGTTGAAAGTTTGACCTTTTGTGATGGAAATTTGGTATGAAAAAAGGGTCTTTTGATAATTTCTCCATCCAATCAGATATGGGAGATGTCTTGATCCTGTTTCCTTATTTGCATGCTGACTGATCTCATTTGAAAACCCAATCATTCAGAAATATTGGGACATCAACAGAAATGTTACAAACAAGAAGTTGTTTTATCTGAAAGGTCTGCAGGATGTCATCTCTTGTTTTTCACTCCAGTGGCCTGATCTCTTCTTCATGATTCCATGTTTTTATTGGCAGGATAAGTTGAACATATTGAAATGCAAATAGCCCTTTCCACATTGAACTGAAATATAGGAGTTTTTTCTGTATGATTGATTGTATCCAGGGCACTTCAAAAGACACAAAGAAAATACTTTCTGCAGTGCCTCTGATTCCTTGACATTGCCAAGTTCTGACGTTTGCTGTTAGCAATCATTGGCACAGAGTGATTCCTGAGCCTGCTCTCACCTCTGCTTTTCTCCCATGTAATGCCCACAGTGCTGCTGGCTGTTCCTGGGACAGAGTCTGAGCTCAGTTTGCACAAACACTTTTATTGTTAACCAACACCCTGTGCTGCTGTCCCAGGTGCTGAATGGCAGACACGCGATTGAACGGATTTCACCAAGTTGCAGATGTATTTAATCCTACAATGGGGACTTCAAAGCCCCTCAAGATCACATCTAGTGTGTAGAACTGTCCCCATGATTATCTGGAAAGTCAGATTTCACAGCCGAGGCACTGCCCACTTAGGTGAGTTTAGGATCAACTTTATCTCCCAGACAATTTAACCTTTCCACTTTCTAGAGCAGGCAATCCAATTTCCATTTTACTCAGCCTCCCAGTGGGTTGATGACAAGTTTTCCTGCTGTGTGACTGGTGTCATTATCCCTTATTTTGGAGCCTACCTGTTAAACTAAGCCAAAGTTTTGCATCACTTAACCCAGAAACTGGGGACAAACTATCAATAGATGGTAGTTCTGAAGAAAAGGAATTATTTGAGATTTTCTAATTATTATTTGCATGTTTTTTAACATCAGTGTCAAGCTAGATGAGAAATCTTTTTCCTTTAGTACCCCAATTTTTTTTCCCAGCCAGACTGCCCCGAGCTAATCTGAGTGCTGCCCTGGGAAATGGGATGTGCAGCTCCTTCTTTCTGGGGCCACTTAGTAACTATTGTCAGAATGTAAGTCTCTTGCTGAACACCTGCTTGCAAAGACATCCTGATTTCTGGTGGAGGGCTCTCCATAGGGATTGCTTTCCAAACCCAAATCCTGGAGGGAACAGGTGCAGGGAAAGGGATGAAGCAGATTATAAACTTTACATAATATCTTATGTTGGAAGTTGCTAGCTGGTGTTTGTACAACACTTTGGAATGGAAAGCTCCAAATTAGACAGATCAGGATTTACCACAGAGTCCCTGGGGTGGGTGACAAAACACCTTGCCAGGGGCACATGGAGGCCTGTAGTCTTCATCACTGAGTTAAAGAAATCCAGTGTTCCCCCAGCTTGTTGTTTACTTAATAGATTCCAGGGTCTAACCACAAAATAGTGCCTGTGTGAGATGTTTATCTGATGGTACCTAATTTCTGCAGCAACACCTCTGGATATGGGCTGGGAATTTCTCTGCTGGAGGAACGTGCCTGTTTTGACTGAGGAGTAACTTGACTGATCGGCCCCTTCAAATCCAGGGAATCTGTTTCATCAGACCCCGTGGCCTGTCAGCTGTGGGGCAGCACTTTGTGAAACAGCAGGAATGGCAAATTCCCCCATTCCTTGTGCAGCAAACTGGAGCCGTTGGGATGAGTAGCTCCCACGACTCAGCAGCTCTCGGAATTAGACACCGAGCGTTCTCCCGGATGGGAAATCAACCCCCTTCATCTCTCGTGTGTTTTAGAATATCAAACCAGCTAAGTTTAAACACGATGCGTTATTCTTGATAACCACAGCAATCTAGCCCTTCCTTGCTGGATTTTTTTAATGCACTTTCCTCTCCACCTTCCTCGTTCGCTCCTCAGTGTTAGAAAAACAAAAAGCAGCTCAGCGCACCAATATTTTCTCCACGGTGAAGTCAGCATAGAATATTAGTGTCCAAAAAGTTGTAAAACAAAAGACTATCATATGTTGGACCTTTTAATCATGTAATTGCTGAGCGACATTTAACTCTGAGGCTTTAAGTTACTCCTTTTCAGCCAGCCTTCTCCTCGTGCCCCTCTCGTCCCTCCCTCCTCCCAGAGCAACCTGCTTTTGCAGAGTGGTGCTTTAACTACACTGAAGTTTGGCTGGGCTTCTACATATTACAGCAGCAACACGAAAGCAAACAATTGAAGTATTTGAGAACAATGAAATATGTATGGCTATCTGTGACAGCCCTATAAAGCAGAGCAATTAGCCGCGTAATCCGAGAAAGCCAAAGCGCCCGGCAGCCCACGGTTCCCTATTAGTTAAATGCTTTTTGTACGTCCTCATCCCATCAAATCAACTAACACTTCCTTTAATTGGTTCATGAATTATACAGCTCGGCTGCATTATAATTTAATCACCAGTAAACATTCCTGGGGCCTGCTGTAAAGTGTATAGCGCTCATTAATTCCTTAATTTCAGCAGATGGAAGGGGAGATCGGATGAACGGTGGCAGTACAGAGCGCCTTGGGCAATGGAAGAAGGAAAAAAAGGTGGGGGGCCGTTTAGATTTTTTAAGGGCTGTCAGAAACTCAATCTGTGAGCTGTCAGCAGCCTGGACCCGCTCCCCCCCCCCCGCCTCCTCCTGCCTTCACCCCACCTACCGCTGCAAGTGACTGACGGATTCATATGGAGCCTTGTCAAGCCGTCTTTAAACATCAAGCCAGCGGGTAAACCAAGCCCAATGTAAATTAATTCTTGTCTTACGGGCCCCCCTTTCTCTGTCCCCATGAATATTTCATGGCGGGCAGCATAAATATTAATTCTAATAGCTCTGCACAGTGGTTATTATTTCTGTTTTATGACAAATATTCATAAAATATTCAGGACCCTTTTTTAGAACATTTACACACTTGATTGTGAAATTTTCCAGCTTCCTGGGGACACAGTAAACATATTGGGGTTCTCTTGATGGACTTTTTTCTCTCTTAATTAATACTACGCCACATTAATATTTAATCAGATTTAGTTTTCCTTTCCCCACAAGTGAACCCTATTACATTTGAGGATTTATTTGACAGTATTTAAACAGGGAATTTTTATTCCCTATTATGAAATTGGTTTCCTTTGACACATATATAAAATGACACATTATGATCCATTCTTTTATTCCCTCCCCTTGCCCCCAAATCATACACTTTCTCGGTGTCAGTTCTTTTATTTATTTTTACATACCCAATGTCTTACTAACGACAAAAGTTAGTGTTTAAACGTTGGGGGTGGGGGTTAAACATCATTTAGTCTAAATTTGATTCCAGTTATTTAATAAGGAAGAAGAGTATAGCTTTTACCCTTGTTAGGAGCAGGAGGTGCTGGTGCCAAGCTGCAGACAGGTAGCAGAGGCATCAGCCCTGAGATGAGTTTGCTGGTGCTTAACCCCAGAGTTGTTGCTCTGCTCCAGATTTGCTTTGCAGAATCTAATTATTGCAGGGTTGCAGGGATCTGAGGAAACACGCCTGCGTTTGGGGGAGAGGGTTCAGGTTCCTGACCTCGGGCCTCTGGGGCTGCAGAGGCTGTGGATTACCTGAGAAGGGGTTTGATTAACCTCGTGCATGGCAGAAATGGTGCCAGCCACACTTCTCTAAAGCACTGCTGGCTGCCATCTTATTCTGTGATTCATAAAGCACCGCTGGAATGAACTCCAGGGGGAATGCAAAGATGCTGGAATAACAGCTGAGAGTAAGGAGGAGGCAAAGAATGGAAATGAGGAGAGAAATGTAAAGCAGGTTTGAATGCAGGTATTAATGCATCCAAGCCACTGATTGCACACAGAAAGAGTTAATGTTGCCTCCTCCAAAGGAGCTTTAAAAATGCATTGAAGCCACTCCTATGAGCACATTTGCTCTCTCTGAGTGCCTCTCACTCTGCTCTGAAATGTTTGCACAGCCCCAAGTCCTGCAGACCATGGAAAGGCTCTGGCTGCCCAAAGGCCTGGGGTTCCTGCTGCTGTGAATCCATGGAGCTGCTTCCCTTTATCCCAGCTCCAGACCCAGTCCACTGCTGTGTCAGACAGGCAGCAGTGCCTGTTCCCCCTGTGAGAGCTGCTGTGGCACCTGCTGAGCCACCAGGCTGCTGGGGTGGGACACAGGAGGGACCCTGTCCCCTCAGCTCTCTGGGCTGGTGGAGCCCAGCTCATCCAGCTGGGGGTGGAAAGCATCTCCAGAGTCATAACAGTGCTCTGCTGGTGAGGGGAAGGAACATCTGCAGCCACAAAGGGTGTTGTTCATCTCAGTCCCCTGGCCAGCAGCCATGTCCTGGGAATAGTGCCCCACTGAGCTGCCTTTTGTAGTTATTTGACAGAAATGCATCCATTTGAAAAGATCCAGGGTCTGGAAATAGCTTGTCATGCCATGAAGCATTGTAAGAGCTCAAGGAGCAAAACCCTTGTGCTGATGAACCTGTGTTTTGGTGTTTCTGCAGTGTATTTTCCCTTATGGTTGAAACCAAGAGGGTGAAATTACTTCCTGAAATAGAATCAAGCATCTTTCATCAGAAGATATCCCAGAGTTTGAAAGAAATCAGTGAATAAAACCTCCCAACAGCTCCTTCCATAAATAAGAGATAAGGATCATTTTATCCATTGCAGAGACATGCAGGAGGAGTATTTAGGGTAGGGAATAAACTGGGATTCATGTAGAGTCAGGGGTGCAGCCTCAGCAGAGCCCTTTGTAGTCTGGTTACCCATGGGCAAAACACCTGGTGAGAGCTGCACTGAACCCTGAGCAAGCCTTGGGAGAAGGTAGATGGGATCTGTGTGACCAGTTTTCATTTTTAAGAGGGGGATTGGGGATGCAGAATGTAATCGTGGAAATACAAAATGCTTGGCATCCTGTGTCTGGGCCCTGGTGCTTGAGGAGAGGCTTAGGCAGGGTTTCAGGTTCAAGATGTGTTTTTGCCATAGGGCAGGGGATGTTCTTTAGGGGAATTGGTTGATCCAAGTCAGTATTTCTGGCTGGAAAGTCAGCAAAGCTAAAATGGTCAGGGTTTTATCTGCAATTACTTGGATTCAAATCTGAACCCCCTCGTACCTGTCAAGTCAGACCACTAACTTGATTTGTCATATTGTTGTGATCACTCGGTGGTGCTACACAAGGAAAAGACCTTTTTGCAATGCTGATAATTTTTGTATCCTGACCAGAGCTGCCATCCAGCTCCTTTCTGCTTGTAAAATCCAGAAGTTTATACGGTTTTGTGCACTTTTTGAAACTTTTAAAAGCTAATAACGTGGTCAGTTTTAACAACCAGAGTCTTTGAGTTTACCCAGATTCAGGACAGTTTTTAGAGATGGTTTTGTCCCTCTGCCATCAGTCCACGATGCCCCCAAGGCTTTTCCATGCATTTGTGAGAACTCTGGGATTTCCTTCCCCACCTGCTTTGGCTGCTTTGTGAACCAAAGGGAGGAGTTTGTGTTTGTGCCAGGGATCACAGGAGGATTGTACCTGTGGTGGCCTTCTAGAACCTTCTGCATCCTCACATTCAGCTCTTTCTCAGCTTTGTATTTCAATTGCAGAACTTGCAGCCTTTGCATTGCCAGAACATCCTCCAGGAGAGCTGTTTCCATGGGGAATTGTGCCACAGCATCAGGAGCACTGTGGATATCTCCATGTGGACTAAGATGTTCTGTGCCTCATGAAAGGCACAATTATTTGTAGCCTTGAGTTTGATGTTTTCTATTTGTCTGCCTGGAAAAGGAGAGAACTTTTTGTCTCTTCCTCTCTCTTTCTTTCACTCTCTCCTTCCTGTTCTTTTTGCTCTGATTTAGCTGAGGGTCTGTCAAAGTTCTGCCAGCAAAGTTTGCTGTAACTTTGACATCACACAGGCATCTGATCTTCACTTTTTTGCTTTCTTTCTTTTTTTTTTTTTTTTTTTTTTAAGCAGGCTGATGTGGTACGTTGTAAACTGCCAGGAGCACTTGCTAATTTAGTACTTAATGACAGTCACAGAGAGTGTTTTTCTTGCCCCTGGAGAGGTTTTAGACACAGCTGGGGTAGATTTGCCACTATCAATTATGCACAATTTTAAACAAGAATTGGCCAGCAGGGGCCTGTTTTTTTTTGCAGAGTGCAGAGCATGAAGAATGGGAATATGGCAGCTGGTACCTGCCTGCGACAGAGAAGATATATAGGAGTCAAGGAAATAAGGGAAAGATTAATAACTTACTAATTTTAAAGTTGCAGCTTCAACTCAAAAGTTTAAAAGCTGCATTAAAAGTGGCCCAGTATTGGCTGGTGGTGTATTTTTGTTTTAATTCAAGCATCCTGACTTTGCTGCAGAGCTTGGCCTGGCCCTGGTACAGCCACAAGCAAGTCAGTAGTCTCTGTTTTTAAAAGCCAGGAAGGGATCAGGATCCTGTCTCAGGCATCCTTTTTTCGTCTTTACATCCTTAAATGAAACCAAGGTATGGATTTGATTTCATGGCGTGATCTGATTTCACAGACAGGTGTTCTATAAAAACTTGGCTTTGGGTTCCACTCCCCCCGTGTCACAATGGGAAATGGAATGAGAGGGAGGATGAGAATCTGACCTAAGGAAATAGCTCAGGTCTAGAACAGCCAACATGTGGATCCATCTAGGTCAGCCTCATGAAGCAGCTGTGCTTAAATGCCAGGACCTGGCTGCCAGGCAGAGCCTCAGCTCTCTGGAGATGTGAAGGCAGCTGGCAGGGCAGGGCAGCCATCCTGGAAAGGGACTGTCCTTAGCAGGAGCATTCCTTATTCCCTAGCACGGCATTCCAGGATTCAGGCACACCTGCTTCTCTTACAGCAACGCTCAAAATGTTTCCCTTCCAGGTGTTGGAAGCCAGTGTGGTTTTATCCAGAAAACAGGAAAACCACCACCAAATAAATTCTTGTGAGGACAGCACTGAGCAACTGAGCCAGTTGTTAATAACTTGGATTAAGTGGGTTGGTTGCCATCTGGAACAAATGCAGCTCAGGATTAGCTGAATGCTGCTGTGTAGGTCACAAATCCTTCACTTATGGCGTGGTTGGGACACATTTCTCCAAAAATCCTGTCTCACAATCCATGTGAAATGACACCCCTGCCACCCCTGCTCTTCCCTCTCCTCCCCCATTTGCCAGGGGAAGCATCAGGGTGGCCTGGTGACCTCCAGGCTCTGAGATGACACTCTCTGAATAGCCAGAAGCTAGAAGTGGCTGGAATACTCTTCTGGAATGCCAGATGGCTGCTAGGAAAACAGAGTTACATTCCAGCTGCTAGGGCTGGAATACATTTCATCACCATCCAAAGGCAGCAAGTTCTCATTTGACTGGGTACACAGTGAAGGTGTCATCATCATTATTAATTTGTTGGAATTTAATCTCTCTAATGTATCTGGAAGCTGCACTAGATTAGATAAATGATGTCAAGTACAGTGAGGAAGAGGCAGGATTCTGACACACGGATTTTTTTGTGCCTTTTAACATTTGTGTTCACAGTTTTATCATCTATAAAAGCTGACAGGACTGGACCTTTTCCCACCTATCCCTCTCCTGGGAGATGGAACAAAGGAGAGAGGACAGAGCTGTGCTTAGGAATCTCTGGTTTCACTCAGCGGGAGTCAGGGGGACATTTATCCTCAGAGACCTCAGAGGCTGCACCAAGCTTCCCCCACAGTCTCCGAGTGGATGCCAGCGGTTTTCGGTTGCCCACAGGTGGATTGTGACCCTGTGGCACAGCAGGGAGGATTCCTGGTGCCCCTGTGGCCAGCCCTCCCCTCCCCTTGCTGCTGAGTGACACCGCTCCCCTCCTGCGGCTGGGTGGCAGGGGAGCTGTGCCGGATGCTAATCCAGCAGGGTAATGTCGTGTCCTTTGATATGAGGCTGTGTTTCCTCTCCTCCCTGTCTACCAATTCTGATGACATCTGTTTCATATTTCCCCTTGATAGGAGTTGTGACATTACAACATACAGAGCCTGGCTGATTCCTAAAGTGAGCTTTACAGAGGATGCATTTGTGTGAGGAAACCACGCCTGCTGTGTGGAAGGGGCCAAGCTCTGCTTGGAGAGGAATCCAGCCCTTGCAGGGAGTTGTTCCAGTTGCTGCTGGATCAAGGTCATGGGTGCAGCCCTCTGTGTTACAAAGATTTCCAAAAGAAATCCATCAGATGTGTTACCTGGGCAGTTGGAGGGTCAGCTTTACTACGTGAGCAGAGTCACAGGAGCCTGAGCAAGGGACAGAGGCCAAATGTTGCTCACAAGCACCTTGAGGAGCTGCAGGAGATGTATCAGATAGCCAAGGCTAACACTTCCCAGCCTGCAGCCGTGTAAATAGGCTTTACTCCTGTGAGTAAACCTCCTGGGGCTGCCTAATAGACTGTGTGGGGTGTGTGTCTCCTTCCAAATGGTAATAAAGCTTTCTAATTGGAAGTACTTTAAGTCTAGACTGTAGTTCTGTCACTTGTTTTCCCCTTCATCTTTTTTTTTTCCTGCTTCTGAACGATTTTAAACTGACAGCCCTGGGGAGTGTTGTTTTCTCTCATCCGTGGGAGATGTGTGGAGTGGCAGGGTGAGGCATCCCACCTTCCATTGGAAGGACCCTTGGATTGGGAGCTGGTGCTGCTGCACAGTGAATTCTGCGTGTGCTGTTACACAATGCACGTGGGGGAAAAGAAATTCCACATTAGCAGGGATGTCTGCACCCTCCCACATCTCCCCCTCCACTCCTCTTTCATGGTGACACCAGACTGGATAATAAGCAGCATCTTGTTTGGAAAAGAAGGGAGTCTCAGACAAGGCTTTCAGAGTTCATTTTGTTGGCAGCTTTTTAAGTGGAGTTTTTTAGGCTCTTCTGTTTCAAATACCATAATACTTTTTGTGTTCCTAACTATGAATTACGACAAGCTTTCTTGATATGCCAGGTGATAATCCTTCAGTGGGTTTCTTTGGCTCAGGATATAATAGGAAGCCGTATCAATTATCATGACTGGATAAATGTTGTTCCTCTCTACTAGAATATTCATCTTGAGACATATCATCAGATGTTACCTGTTCTGACAATCACGTTTTTGTGCCATTGTTGGGCAACAGAAACAAAGAAAAACAAAATGTTAAGAGTGTAAGGGATAAAAGAGTGTTGAAACTGTTGTTCTTTTCCTGTCTTTGGAATCTCCAAGATCTTGAATGTTTTATTCCTGGCTGTTATTTTGTTACCACAGTGTGAATAGAAGTCATTATCTGTAAACATTTGAAAAGAGAGATGATTTTCATAACTTTAAATCCTACAAAGGATTCTAGTAATCTGCTATGTGCATGCCAAGGTAAAGCTCAGCCTTTCATCTGGTCTGATCCCACCCAGTCAGTGTAAAATGTTCCTTTGGTGAATGTCTAAACCACGCAGTATCTCCTGTGAGAAGCAGACAAAAATGAAAACAGGAAGCCTGGCCTTGAAGGCAGCAGCAGGAGAAGGTGTGTTGTAAAGAAAGATGTATTTACAGCCTTCAGCTTGTGCTTTGCTGGGAAAAATTACATTCATAGGTTCAAAGGAGCCTTATTTTTTATTTTGTTCTGAGCTAATTGTTAAATGTGATCTTTGTGCAGATCTGCCCCAGTCTCCAGTAGCTGGGGGACAGGGGATTCATGTCTGCTCATGCTCAGCTGTTCGTCGAGAATCTTCTGCTGAGGAGCTTTGGAACACAAATATAAAATTAACAGGAGCACTATAGTGAGCCAAAAAGACAAGGAATCGATGTGGGATGGGCACAGCAGTGTGTGTGCAGTAGTGGGATGTGTCTGGGTGCATGTGGGGCTTGTTGTTTGCTGGTTCTGCATCCTTCATCCGTGTAAAGGCGTTCGTGTCACCTCTGTGAGATGGGTTGGCAAGTCCTGCTCCATCCCCCAGTGTGAAGCTGTTCCTGGTGTGGGACCCACCTGGTGGGGCTGCCCCTCTGAGATGCTGAGCAGCTCTCCCTCAATGGGAATTGCAGATTCTGAGCTTCAAATGAAGCATTCAGCATTAATATTTCCTTTTAGCAGTGCCATCAGCAAGGCCCAGCCGTGCTGAGCTGCTCCCCGTGCCCTGGCAGTGCTGATGGAGGGGACAGGGAATTGTCAGCAGCATCATGGGGCTTGTGCTCTGTCCTACCACTCATCCTGCTCTGAAGGGTGCAGGGCAGCAGAGGGAGAGCAGAGGATTCATTCTGGGGGGAGACAAGGGCAAAAGGAGTGGAAGTGGACTGAAAGAGCAAGAGGAAAATCCCTCATGTGGGCACTGAAGAAATGCATGATTCTGGCACACAAGCTCTTTCTCTGTTCTTGACAGGAACAGCAGAGGTTTTTATTTGCCTTTGGGGTCATTGTGATTCTGTTTGCTGGGTGGGTTGGGAAGTGGATCTGGAGGAGTTCCGAGGGAAGTGCTGGGAGGTGAGCACACTGGGACAGACTGAGAGAGGCTCCAGCTGCAATTCCCCCAGCCTGAGCTGTCAGAGCAGCCAGCACACACGGTCCTGTGCCAGAGAGCTCCTGCCTTGCTGAGCCTGCACACCAAACAACCCACGAGGAGAGGCTGTGCAGAAATCCTGTGCTCACGTTTGTGACTCTGCAGGTTTGGAGGGACTGTCACTGCCACTCTTGCTTTGGTGAGGATTAACTCCCACTCTGAAGGTCACAAGTGCTGTTCTCAGGATGTTAATTCATTTAATTGTGTTCTCCACAGGGTGTTCTTCTTTAATCTCCCCTACGAGTCCATCATGGAGCGCCTGTCCCAGCGGAGGACTGATCCTGTCACTGGGGAGAGGTGAGCACTCCTGCCTCATGTCTAACCTTTTTCTGACTGCCAGGGAGATGAAAGCACCAAATAGGCTTCTTAGCAATCTAAGGAGCACAGGAATGCTCTACTCCTGCTTAGGGATTCCTTAAAAGAAGAGTTAAAACTTTCATGGCTCCTGAAGCACCAGCCCACCTTCCTGCTGCAGCAGCTCCTCAGAGCAGAGCAGGGGGTTTTAAATCCTGGTGCCTGAAATCTACAGCAGCAAATTGCTCAGGTCTAACATTTTAATGGTGACTCAATGGGTTGGGAAAATAATGCTGAGGGAAGATGTCTGAAACCCAGCTTAAATGCAGATGGTTTTCAGACATTCCCATGGGAATTTTGAAGGCTTCCCAGCTGGGGAAAATGGAAAACTTGCTGCATTTTGCTTCCCCAGGCTCCTGTGATGGTCCTGTCTGCTGAGAGGTATTGATGTGTTTCCTGCTCTGTAGAATAAACTTGTTTGAGTCACTGAGTCACTGTAAGGTTGGTTCCTCTCACTGGTGTCACACCCCCTGGTCTCACCAGTGACCTTCAGCTTTCCTGCCTTCTCCACCCTTGATTTCCAGGGAACAAGTCACAAATAAATTTACCTTCCCAAATACCTGCTGGAGTTGGCATGTGTTCACAACTTCACCTGTGGCCTGGTTTTATGATTCCCCACACATAAATTTTAAACCCTTATTTTACTTTTCTAAAGGCTGAGAGCATCCTATTGCATCAAAGACAAATCCTGAACCCTCCAAGATTAAGGCCATAAGGAGTGGATTTGTCCCAAAGTGATGGATGATTATTCAGACATCTCACTCGAGGTGCAGCATTAACTTGTGACAGCAGCAGTGATTTGCTGTAACTGCTCTCTTTGCTTTAGTAATGAGCAACGTGGTTGTGCAGCAGAAAGGAGCAGGCTGAAGCAAATCATTCCCACATCTTTGCATTTCTTATCATTAGGATTAGGCTGTTCAGTATCTGCTCCACTTCACACGCTTCCCTCTCCCACACTCTGGGGTTTATTCCTCACAAATTCTCCGTGAATTGAATTCTTTTAGGTGCTGGGTCTAATCCTTGGCATGTGTAAATCCTGCCCCTCTGGCTGCAGGGCAGGGGGTGGCCTTCAGCTGTGCCCGAAATGATTCCCATGAGGAAGAACTCTGTGTCCACATCGTTGGGTGCAGCTCTGCAGAGACACAGACTCTGCTCACTCCTTGGTTTTGCATCTATCCCAAAATATCAGGAGTATATCCCAAAATATCTCAGATTTCAGGAAATTTGTCTGTACAGGAAGAGGGAAAAGCTGGTTTTGTGTTAGGGCAGAGGAGATATTTAATCAGAGTTAGGATTGCCAATTCTGACAGGGAATTTAAACACTTGATTGCAAAGGAACTTTCAGAGATTGCTGGGAGCCTTTGGCAATGCAGGAACATCGTCAGAATTGCTTTGGTGTCAGCTGAGCTGGGCTGTGGCACTGCTACAGGACTCCGAGGATGAAAATCCTCTTTCCTGCTGAAGTAACTGAGGGAAGCCACAACTGTGAATTGAGGCAAGCCAAATTCTGGCATTTGGAAAATCAAAAATAACCAAAACCTATCTCATGTGAATTAACCTCTTTTTACCTTCTGCTGCTACATAAAGATGTTAGCAATTAAATGCCTGAGAGCCTTGAACACAGTTTAAGTGACAGGTCCCAGCAATGCTGGACACAGGCCTGTGTTTATGTTTAAGGTTAGTTTTTTTAGATGCTTTTTTAAAGACAGGAATCAAAGATTAAAAGTAAAAGATCTGCAAATACTTCTGAACCCAGAGCACCGGGTAATGTGATAGAAATTTCTCCTTGTGTGGAGCAGATGAACACTACCAGTGTCCCCTCCAGAGAAACCCTTGGCCTTTGAGGATCCAGGGTTCTTGAGGGCAGCAGTGACAGATTACCTGCCCTGAAATTCCCAATCTTTGTTTTCAAACCCCAGCCTGAAGCAGAAAGAGGCCAAGGGACTGTGCTAGATAAGAGCATGGAGTACCTGCAGAGGTGGCTCTGTGTCCTCAGGCTGAGCTGAGACTGTGGCATTTCTTCTCCCCTGCAGATACCACAGCACAATCAAACCAGCTCCCACTCCAGAGATCCAGGCCAGGCTCAGGCAGAACCCCAAGGATGAGGAAGAAAATATTGAGAAGCGCCTGAACATCTATTACAGCAATGTCAAGGCCCTGGAGGATTTTTACCAAGATGCCTTTTATGTCAATGCTGACCAAGACCCTTACGTTATCTTTGAGTTCATAGAAAGCTGTATCATTAAGCCCCTTCCATGTAAAAAACATTAGGTGTTTACCATTTAAAGGGATGATTTGTGGAAGAATTGATTTGAAATTTTTCCCTGTAATATTTACAGTCTGGTTGCTGAAGTGGGAGGTGATCAGCAGGGAGGGGGAATTCAGCCAAGCTGTGCTAAATCTGAAGTTCACCAAGGCTGAGTGAAGTACAGCGGGTAAGAAATTGGGCTTTAGGAGAAAGTTTTTTGGCTTTTGTTTCATGATGCAAGATATAAAACACCGTGGCTGGGGAAGTCCTGTGTTTAATTTAAATTTTTTTTTCTGTTTCTGAGTAGTAGTTTTGTCTTCACTATACAAGACCCATGAAGCCAGTTTGGAGTATTAAAGCTGTTAAATGTGTTTGTGTCTTAATTCTCCACCAAAACCACCCAGCCACTCCTTACCTCCCTCTGTCCCTGCAAGCAAACCCTAAAGCAAAGAGAAAAACAAAACTCCCAGCTCTGCAGTGAGCTTCCTCCACAGTGCTCGAGGTTGGGGGCAGAGGTTTTACCTCCCCTGTTAACTCAGGTTGTTTAAAAAGTGCTGACAAACCCTCTGCTGATCCCCATTCTGCTGGGCAGAAAGAGCAGCTGGACAGAATATCCAGAGCCACAGAAAACTGATTGCAGCTCCCATCACTTCCAGAATCCAATCGAGGACATAACGAGCTGCAGGAGCAGGTGGGTCCCTAAATTCTCTTTTCCTGGGGTAACAGCTCCCAGCCTGTGGCTGCTCTGCCTGAGCTGTGCCTGAGCACTTTGGTGTCCAAGGTTTCTCTTTTCTTTCCTTCCCTGGCTGAGTATGGCAGCAATGAAAATTTTTACCTGGAAAATCTCTGCTGAAAGCCTGCTGGCTGGCTCAGACTGAAGGAAGTGCACATCCTTAATGCCTGTGAGAAAGGGGAGTGATCTGTGCTGTGGTCAGAGACCTGGGTTGGATGCCTCTGTTACGTCTCCCTCTGTTTCTCCCCTGTGTGTGTGTGTGTGTGTGAATTCAGGTTCCTCCTGGAATCCTCAGGGAAGGTGCAGGCAGAGAGAACAGGCTTTTGGGTTTAGGTGACTCCTCTGGTCCTGTTGCTGTCCATAGATTTGGGTCTCTGTTGTTGTCTTTGGCTCTGTGTGTCTAAATCTATATGGAGAAATGAAAAATGTACAGGCCAGATTTCCTTCTTGCTCCTGTAGGGTAACTTCAGGTGGAAAGACCCCGGTTATCCAGGTGGCTACAGGGATATTGTGTTATTTTGTGAGAATTTAAAGTCAGAATTTTTAATACTTTTGGGAGGGGAGGGGTGTTGATGCATGGGAGTTGGACTTTTCTAGCCTTGAGGGCAGCTCTGAAAGTATCAGAATAAATATCTTTGAAACCTAAGACAGCCAAATCCAAGCAATCTTAGTCCCTGGTGCCTCTCGAGCTGCGAAATTCCAGCCTGTAGCACCAGGCTGAGGCAGAGGCTGCTCCCAGGCACAGGGGCCAGCCAAAACCCTTGTGTTCAGCTGGGCAAGGACATCTTTAACAGCCCTACCTGTTACAAATGTGCCGGTGGGTGACTGCTGGGGCAGCTGGGTTTTCTGCCATTGCTATGAAGATGTGCTGCAGCATTCATGCATAATTGGGAGCCCTTCTATTAATAATACATGGGAAGCTCATCTTGCTAATATCACCTTCATCTGAGCGTTCCTACTAAATATTTTGATAGATGAAATGGGTAGAGAGTGTATTTAAATACTGTTTGTACTGCAGCTAGGGTACAAAAGGGACAGCGCATCTTTAATTAGACAGGTACATCTGCTTAATTAATTTAGCTGTAAAGCCCTTTTTCCTCTTCATTCTTTCATCTATATGCGGATGCTATATTAGTTCTGCTCCGCTGGTTCCATAGAAACTGAGAAAAAGAGCTCAGTCTCATTGAGATGCACTTGGCATGTCTGGGTAGGAGTCTCAGGTCAGTGGTCAACCCCCAAGGGTTTGCAGCAGGCCTGAAGTGCAGAACGTCAGGGTTAGCAGAACATGCTAATACTCATGTAGAACTCTCCCTCAGAAACAACTAAAACAATTGACATTCATTTAATTACTGTAAACGAAACAGCCCCTGCATGACTTTGCATAGCAAAGCCTGTTAATACCAAAAAGGTTCAGTGGGTGGAAGGAGGAATTAGGCTTTTATAATTGGAATGCAACACTTGAAAACCAATTTGGTAACTAGGCGTGATTTTATTAGCATCTTATTCTGGCAAAACAAATGTTGAGCAATGAGAAAAACAAGGTGAAGAGGAGGTGGTAGGAACACAGCAGGGATCGGATGTTACTGATTGCACAGCTTTGCCCAGGTCTGGAATGGACATCTTCCATCACCCTGCTTCCCAGAGACACTTCGTGGAGAGGGCTGCCTGGAGCTTGTGCTGTAAGTTTTAATAAGTTCTGCTGTTAATTGTGTAGTTTAGCAACAAGGTCTGTTTGTCCAACTGTTCCACAAAGTTTGGTGTCTACCAGCTCTGGACAGCAGATGCTTCAGTGGTGGAAGGGCACTTGAACACCCCCAGGAAGGAGATCCCTCCAGCAGCACCTCTGCAGGGACTCCCTGTAGCTCTCCAAGGATTTCCCTGCTCTCATCTTTCCCTGTGAGGCTTGGATGCTGCTCAGGGAATGGAGTTAACCCCAACCTGCTCTGTGGTGAGGGCTCTGAGGAGCAGGGATGGCTCGTCCTCCTCCTCTCTCCCAAGGAATATTTATTGTCTTTATGTATGCACTGACAATCATATTATTTCCTCTCTAGAAATACACAATAGGATTAAGAGGATGAGGAAACACCAAAGGAAAGGGTGACTGAAGGATGAAGTCCCAGAGCCATAAGTGAATTGAGGTAAAAGGCAGCAATGAGGTCCCTCACCGCCAATCCCAGAGCAGGGGGTGTAATTTGGAGACAGGGGACTGAGTCCTTGTGACCCCAACCTTCCTCCTTAGTTCCAAGAATGGCATCTAGCCCCAAGACACTGAACAGCCCAGAGCTGTTCCACTTACCATCCAACTTGGATTAGCCAAGGGGGATGATTTCTTCATCCCAGTGGAGGAGGGAGTAACTCCCAGTGGGATACCAGCACGAGCAGCAAATCTGAAATGCCTGTCAGAAGCTCCTCACCAAGGAAAATTACACCTTAGCTCTGGACAAACAGGATGTCTGCCTGTTAATTCTCAGCTGCAAGTATCATAATCCTTAAAAAAAAAAAAAAAGAGAGAGCATCAGGAACCCCCAAGAGCCCTCAGTCTCTGCTGGGATGTTGCTCTCCTTCTGGAGATGAGGGTCTTTGAACAGCCAGAGTGTTCACCACCAAATGGTGAGGCAGTTGACATCTTCCAACTATTCACTTGTCTGAAGTATCCTGCAAAACTTGGGCAAAAACTTATGGAGATAAACTCCAATTCTGTGGGATTAGTTCTTTGAACAGTTCAGTTGGGCCTTGACAGGAGATGTGTTAGTTTGAGGAGGCAACTCTGATAATGGCAAAATAACACAAGGCCTGGCAGCAGGTGCTCGTTCCCTGCTCCCCTTGCCTGTGAGGTGACAGCAAGGTTTGATCAGGACAAGAGCAGGACCAGCCCCTGTGTGCCCTGAACCGCCCCTCACAAGTCTGAGGCATTAAAAGATTCCTGGAGCAGCCTCAGCACTCGCTGGGCAGCCAAACCCACTCAGGTCAGCACCAGGGGTTAAATGTTACTGAGTGAGGTGGGCTCTGCTATTCTGGCTAAAAATGCACTTAGGGACAAGTGCTGGTTTACACAAAAATGAAATCCCAGTTCCTCTGTACCTGTTGTGAACAGGTCAGGGTGAAGAGTGAAAGCTTTTTGCTACAGGATCTCCACTGGCAGGCAAGGACAACATTGTTGGCTTTAAAATTCCATTTTCCCATTAGTCTGAAACCAGGTTAAATAAACTGGCAATGGCAGACTGAGTACCTAGTGCCTTGAAAGACAGGGAAAATAAACATTAATGCTGCAATGTTAATGTGAGGTGTGCTAGAGCTTCTCCATGGCAAAGCATTAAAACTCAGTCCAGGGAAATTCAAGAGAAATGATCAGCAAGAACCAATCTAATCTGTTATCATGTGAACCTTTGGGTCAGCCAGACTTAAACATTTCAGTAGCTCAGGATATTTTTATGGTGTCGAAGCCACAGCCACAGAAATGTTCTCTGACTTTTTCTGAAAGCACTGGGACAGGGTTCTGCAGGGCTCCCTCCCCTTCTCCACAGGCAGAATTTCTAAACTGGAACGTTTACTGATGAGCTGTCACAGCTGCCAGGGCAAGGACTTGCAGCTTCCATTTAAAATGCCTTCTCAACCACCACGAATAAACCTCTACTCAGCTCATAAGAAAAGGGATGTTCTGTTCCCCAGGCCCCACCAGCACTGGAAAGTTTTGTCCCAGGTTCCAGAGCTGGCCCCAAACTCACACACGTTGGGTATCGAGCTTACTCCTTGTTTTACTGGATACCAACACTACATTTCCCTTGTCTGCAGACACACTGAAGTAATTCCAATTTTCAATGCACAGCAATAAAAAACTAAATGTTTCTTTAATACAATTATGGTATCACTTCCAAGGATATTTACAAACAAGGCTAATTATTTTACAGATGAATGTGCTTCTGCTGTTTCTAGGCTACTACAGTAATGTTCTTCTCAGTCAATGCATGATCATGCTTAATGCATGAGACACTGAGCAGAAGGACAGCTGACTTCTTTAATGTTTGCTGAAAAAAATGTGCTCCTATTAAAGGTGAAGGAACATGAACAAAATATGCATAGTCATTGAATCGAGGAAACAAGCACCAACCACACATGCACTGGTGGGAGACTGACAGTGTCAGCACAATTCCATGATTTCTCAACAGCTGGAGAGCACTTCCCACACAGTGGAAGTGTCAGGAATCACAGACAGGGCGACACCTCTGCGATTGGTACTCTGCAGAATGGAAATACACAAACTCAGGATTATTTGACAGCATGGATTGCAGTTAACAAGACAAACTGTACCAAGTAACCACACACATTTGGGAGGTAATATTCCTCTAACACTGCATAGGAGGTTGAAAAGGATTCTGCTCTCTGTAGGAACAGATGGCAAAAAAAAGATGTTTTTGCTGACAATTAGAAGGCAAATTTCTGAACTCAGCACTTGAGATGGAGAGATTCTACAAGAGCCTGGAGTGACAGGATAAGGGGAATGGCATCAAAAGGGTTAGATGGGATATTAGGAAAAAACCCTTCCTTGTCAGCGTGGGGAGGCCCTGGCACAGGGTGCCCAGAGCAGCTGTGGCTGCCCCTGGATCCCTGGCAGTGCCCAAGGCCAGGCTGGACAGGGCTTGAAGTAGCCTGGGCTGGTGGAAGGTGTCCCTGCCCATGGCAGGGGTGGAATGAGATGAGCTTTATGGTCCCATCCAACCCAAACCATCCTGGGATACACAAAGAGCTTCACCAGCCTCCCTGGCCCTACCCAGAGCATGTCAGCCATGGTGGGGTTGGGTTTGGGGTGTTCTGTTCGTTTGGGGTTTACTGAGCTATTATGAAAAGAAAAACTGTCAGCTGGGAGTGATTATTTGTGTGTCAGATTTGTTTAAAACTCAACTGCTGTATGAGGGAGACTCTCAATTTAATCGACAGCAGTGTTAATTGGTAATGCTTTTGGTAACTGAGTTTCTCTGGAAAAGAGGATTCCTCTTGGTAGAGGGTTAAGTGAAACCAAAGGCAAACACTTTGGCAAGAGCTGGGAAGGAGTTAGAACTTTGTTCAGAAAAAGAAAGTGGGGCAAGAGACTTAAGAGCATTGGAAATTTTATATATATGTATATATATTAGTGTTTAAGCTGATTCCTATTCGTTTAATAATAATTATTATTATTATACTTTAAAATTATTCTTACTGATCCCAGGCAGCCAATATCACCCTTCTGACTGAAACACTGTTACATTTCTGAGGCAGTTACTCTTCTAGACTTTCAGTGAAATTCGTGTCATGGCCAAATTCTCTCATATGGCTGTAACTGGCATCTGCTTCTCTGGGCAAGACACTGGAACCATGGATGATCTGGAGCTCCATGTTCTACAGCAAATGCCAGGGTGGCTAAAAAGCAAAGAGAGCACTGCAAGCTGGAGCCTTCTCTACCCACCAAGACCATTCAAGAGGCAGCTCTGCTGTTCCCATCCCAGCTTTGGGAATTGACAGGCAGAAAGGACAATCCCCACTGTGCTCAACCCTCCAGTTCCTTGCCAGTGTCCAGCTGCTGAGGCTTCCTTGGGTGCATTTCCAAACAGCTTTAAACTGGCTCTTCCAGGTGCATTCCTGTTTCTGGAGCACGGAATGGGCTCTGGATTTCAGGAGTTTTCAGGAACCTGTGATGTTCTATGTACAGGGCTGTGGACAAGGTGTTCTCCCTCCAGCAGAGTCTGTGCTCCTGTCTCTGTATCCTCCCCGGCTGAAGGGAGCTTATGCAGTAGAGAAAATACTTTCAGTCTTGACACAGCTTTTCTCTAGAACACGGGAGAATCACAGAAGGTGCAAGGTCCCTGCAATAACCTCTTGATCCATTCAGGATCTGCAAATGAGAAAACAAGTTGTTTAAAGCTGGAGGAAGGGATGAACACAGGAATGACACCTGAGATGCACGAACTCAACAGGAGTCCTGGACAGTTTGTATACATTCACGTGCAGGAGTGACTGAGAATTCAGTGAAACCCAACTCTGTTTCTGCCCTGAAATTTCAAGTAATGCCAGTTTAAATTCCACCTCAGCAGGGGACAAAATTAAGGTGAAACACTCCATGCTTTATCCTTACATGCTCATAGCTATATAGGAAAAAAATGTAAAGGATCATCATGGCCCAACTGCAGTGTTCTCATTTTCTAAGCTGAAATTAGATCCCCCCCATAACACAGTCCTTGATTCCTGTTTCTTTATCCCTCCTGCAGAACTGGATGCTGATGTATTCAACTTGAATATCAAACTAAGCGCTGGAGCATTCCAGCACAGTTTGTATTTACCCAGATTTCATTAAAATGTGGGATTTATACCTCAATTTCTGCAGTTACTAATTTGCAATTAACAGGTCACTAATGCCAGGACACTGTGAAATGCAGAGCTTCACATGGGAAGTGCCTAGAAGAGTAAAATCAGCAAACCTAATTCAAGCCATTTTGTAGATAAAAGTTACAAAGCCCCAGTCCTGCCTCTTTTGACCCCAGGAACATTTTACCTTCAGGGGTTGGGTGCCGTGCAATGCTGTCATGAAGCAAACACCTCCTGTACACCAAACTCTGGCAGGACTGGTAGGTTAGAAAGCACCTGTGAAAGGAAAAGCAGTTTTATCAAGAGGTTTGGGGTTTATTGTTTTATGACCTGCTCCTGTGCCCTGACTGGAGGCTGGGCTCTTCACAATTTGCTTTGTGAGAGTAAAGGCAGTAATGAACCACATTAAATATGAAGATTAATAATTTATAAATTCAGGTAAACTTCCCAAGTGTACCAAATTGCAAATGGATAAAAAAATGAAAGGTCAAAACTCAATATATCATAAAAAAAAATAATCTAGCATACAGTAGAGGAGTTGAAAAGCTTGAGGCCCTACTGCACAGTGAAGAACCAGGGTGTCCTTAAGGCCATGGCCATTTAGCCAAACTAGCACACAAAACCTGTTAGGCACAGCTTTCCTCTGTGACAAACTAGTGACTTGCCACAGCTCCAGTGACAATCTCCATGTACCTCCCACACTGGTAAAGGAAGATTTCGTTTTATAAAATTTCAAATTCTAGTATTTAATTCCTAAAATTTCCTTTCATTTGTCTGACTTCTCAGTGTGCCTGCTCTCAATCATGTCTTGTTAAACTGCTTTTGTTTTCAAATGCTGAAGGAGCTTGAACAAACCCTTCTCCAAGTGATGTTCCAAAGGATGCCTTGTCCTCAGTTTTCCCTTGCCTGCTTTCTCCCTGACCCTGTATTTCCCCCAAAAAAAAAGATGCTCAAAAGCATTTTATTATAAAAACATTGTCCTGCTAAGAGAACCAAATCCAACTTCCAGTGCCCTGGCTCTTACGGAAGAGGACAGAAAAAAACTGGGTGGGTAAGATGCTTCATGCCTTTTCACTCCAGTGCTACCAGGTGGTTCAGTGAGCTCCCGAAGTATGTTTGAATTATCCAGAGGGGATTTTGGAATGCAGGACATTCCTCTGACTGTTCAGGATGGCCCGAGCCCCTGGCATGCAGCCAAAGGCACCTGTGACATTGATTTTGACCCATGGAACAAATTACCAACTTTGTATGAAGAATTACAAATCACAAAAGTTTAAGTAGCATAACAGTAGTAGTCACAGGGTGAAAAGTAGAATGTTGGGATTTTACAAAGGGGATTTGGAGTCCCAAGATGGAGGAATTTGGGCGTGCCCTGCCTTTTCTCTTTCCTACCCTCCATGTTCTGGATGGTGCTGGCACTTTTGGATCGGTTTAGAGTGGAGACAGACTGTCTAATGTAGGTGATAGGTACTGGAACAGAATTGTAAATATGTTACTTGTAGTTTTTAGTATAAAAAGACAACACCAGCCCGGGAGGCGGGCAGTGTGCCTCTGGCTGAACAGACCTCAGCAGGCCAGAGAAAGAATGTAAGAGGTAAGAGAAAATAAACAACCTTGAAAACTACAGGTGAAGAGTTCTGACTCCTTCTTCGACTGCCGGGCTGGGAAAGAGACTTCTAACACATCTCAGGGTCATCCTGACCAGTGGAAATGCCGAGAAGGGGGCAAGCTCTGGATACCTGAGCCCCTTACCTGAGCCAAATGTGGCCGTTGGAGCAGACGGCCTGTTTGCGGTCGGTGAAGGGCAGGATCTCCTTGCACAAACTGCAGTGCTCGGGGAAGGTCTGCTTGTTCATCTTCTTCAGGATGTGCCCAATCAGCACCTGGAACACACAGCAGGCACTCGGTGACACAGCCCAGGGTGGGAACACCTCGCTGTGATTTCTGAGTGACAGGGAATAAGCTGAATCCCAAAAAAATCAAAGTGTAAGAAATACAAGGTATCAGTAAGTATTCATTTATTCTCCTTCTGTTCTAAAGATTTCTGTCCCACACTAAAGGGATAAAGACTTTAAAAACAGTAATTCCTTGCAAATTTTAAAAGAAAGAACTGAAAGAACTGGTATCACACCACTGACCATAACAGCAATGCTTTCCCTCATGCCTATCACAGTGGATGTGCTAAAAAAAATTCCTGTTCAGAAATTACCTGGATGTCTTCAGCAGTCACCTGGGTGTACAACATTTATAGCAGAACATTTATGTGATCAAATTTGTCTGTGACATTTCAATAATAAACCACATCCCAGGGACTTTTAAAGTGTGACAGCAAGCTGAATAGATAAAATACAATTTAGAAGTCGCTTTTCAGCACTATAAAAAAGAAACAAGATTCTTCTAAAATAAGAAAAGCAACCTCTCAAACTTTCAAATCATAGTAACTGGATGCCAGAACAACCCAGCAGTTGTGCCAGAGCACTTTCCTAGGGAGTTAGTGATGGCCACACTTGGCTGTGATGCCAGCAGGGAGAACATCACACTACACCAGCCCTTAAAGTTAGAACCATAGTGTGATTGACTAGGGGAAATGCACTTGAAGTTTACTTGTGTAAACATGATGGAATAAATAAACTCAGTATTGAAAACAAACATCCCTCAATCAGCCCATGTTCCAAACCCACTGACAGCAGCACAATAACTCCTGTCCTCTCCCCTGTTCTCCACAAACTCAGGCATCTTTATTCTTTATTGCACCTGATCCAAATTTCAACATCTGTGTTTACATTCCCTCCTATTTCACAATACAGGAAGGACAATTTAAGCCGAATGCTCTACAGAAGCTCACTGGTGAGGATGACATGACCACAGCTCTCCTTCCCAGCCCAGCTGTATCTTCAGGAGTGGGGACAAGGAAGTGACAGTGACACAGAATCCCCCAAGCAGAGGTGCCACTTACTCGTGCTGTTCTGTCATCGTAGCCGTCGTCAGACATTAGGAAGTCACAGACTCCTCTGGTGGGAATGCTGGTGTTCTCTGTAATCCACGTGTGCAGGTAAACTTCTCCCAGCACCCGTTTCATGTGTTCTCGTGTCAAGTGCATTTCTACGGCCTCAATCTGTGCCTGTATTTCAAGCAGCTTTTCTACCATTGGCTCACGGCCTCCAGCGTCACTTGACTGATGGAGAGAATCCTCTGCAGTGTCATCAATGTCCCCACCTTTGCCCGCGTCCCCCAGGCTCTGCTTGCTGGCTTGTTTCGAAGTTCCTTCCTCTTGATCATCTTCAGTGCTGCCCATCCCGGGGGAATCTGATATCAAGATTTTGGCATCCTCGTGTGAAGGTCTCCACGTGACCTCTGAGGGGGCTTTCTGCATCGACTGGTACAAAATCCTCAAGAGAAACAACTTAAACCTCCAGAAGTAAGTGGAGCCACAGCTCTCTATCTTTTTATCCAGCGCCTCCTGTAAGAACTGGGGAATGTGCTTATCCTTCAAGATTTTCCAGCGTACAAGATCCGTCAAGTCCACTTGCCGGAAAAGGTTCTGAACAGAAGATTCCAAGAGCTGTGCGGCTGCCTCCTCAAAAGTCTTGAGGGTGACAAACTGAACTTGGTAGTTTTTGTTGACCGGGTGCAGCCCGTTGGCCATGCCCTCGGTGGTGATGACCGCCAGGTACGCCCCACAGGGGCTGACAGCGATTCCGTGAGTCCTGACACAGCCAAACACCTCCGAGAGCTTTATCAGCTGGTGCTCAAACTTCAGAGCAACGTCTGTGAATATGGGGATGAGCTGCCTGACCTTGCCGTCGCTGGAGCAGGTGTACACAGTGCCGTTCTGCTTGTCGGCGGTCATGGAGACGATGGGCAAGGAGTGGAGCCCCGTCACGTGGGAGTTGTGCACGTTCAGCCCCGCTTTGGATATCAGCAGGAGGCACCAGAACACGTAAGGGCCCCTCGCAGCCACCACCAGGCTGCAGCTGCATTTCTGGTAAGGGTGGTAGAGAGGGATGCATTTGATGCTGTGCACGGGCAGCTGGTCCATCTCCTGCCACAGGACCACGGGCTGCCTCAGCGTGAAGTAGCCTTTGACCGCCTTGAGGTTGACAGGGATGATCTTCACCGGGCCGTACGCGCTCCCCACGATCAGCCCGCTCATCTTCCGGTTGTTGTGCTCGTACTCCCACCACGACAGCACGCTGGGGGAGCTTATTCCCGACTCGATGGTATTGCAGGAGGTGATGGATTCCTTCCCCAGGAAGGGCAGCTGGAACTGCCACACGGCGATGTTCCCGTTCTCGAAGAGCACTGCCAGCAGCACGCTGCCCACGTCGCGGCACTCGTTGTTGTGCTTGACCTGCTGGGTGGTGCAGATGCCCGACCACTCCATGCGCACGGGGGCCTGCATGCTGTGCCGCCGCTGGAACTCGGGGAAGTCTCCCAGCTCCCCGCAGGGGGTGTCGGCCTTGCACAGTCTGTACCCGGCCTCCAAGAGGCGCTCGCCGTAGAGCTCGGTCAGGTCCACCAGCTGCACCCACTGCAGCCGGTTGAGGTTGGCGTGGATGGTCAGGCGGTTGTCCATGGTCAGGGCTGCCAGCAGGCACCTCCCGTTGGCGTCGCAGCCCAGAGGGGACCAGCTGGAATATTTGAAACCCCGCATGGGCGTCAGGGACTTCCCCTCGGGGTTGAACACTCGGTCCAGCATAAATGTCTGGCTGACGGTGGGATCCACTGAGCTGGCGAATTTCTCCTTGCACTCAGCCACCTCCTTCTTTGGGCCAACCTAAAAAGGAGCAAAAAGAGCCTTTAAAACTATTGTACAGCTGGTTTTTTTAGGAAGACTTTCCTGGAATTAATTCCCTCTTGAAACAGAGCATCCCCAATCACAACCAACACTACACAGCTTAATTGATGTCACTCCTAAAGACTTCAGCTTCATTAATGCCCTGAATTCGCATAGTTTTGACTCTCAGCTACTGAATTTTTGGCTGCTAAATCAAAGAGCCTGTTTTCACACTTTTGTTCTTTTAAAGATACCTGGCATAACATGTAAATACTCAGTATTTCAACTCTATTCCATATTCTCAGCATTGTTTTGGGAAATAAAATCAGGTTCACAACAACAAAAGTATTATTTAATAAGATATCCACCCCCATCTGCCATCTCCATTAAAAGTCAGATGTTCCCCTGAAGGCCAGAGAAATCCCTGCTGCAAAACCCTTCAGCTTAGGTAGCAAAACAAAGGAGGACTGCTCCTTAAAATTGTATTGAAATAACTGAACTGGAACTCAAGCGATTCTCAGAAAAACTGCAGAACTTCAGAATCCCTGGACATCACTGGGATATGGTTTTCTCTCTCCTGTGCTCTTAAAATGAGAGCCTGCAGCAAGTTCTGGGCAGGGCAGGGGCAGCTCCCCAAGAGGAGCATCAGAATCCCGGGATGGGTCAGGCTGGAAGGGACCACACTGGGGGAGACTGCAGACCCTCTCTGGATTCTACACAGGAAAGAAGTTCTACTCGTGTTCAGGTGCACCTTCATCCATCAATTTACGCTCGTTTCTGTTGTCTTATTGCTTGGCACCACCGTGACAAACCACAGAATCATTAAAGTTGGAAAAACCTCTGAGATCTTCGAGTCCAGCCTGTGCCCGATCCCCACCTTGTCACCCAGCCCAAGCCTTGAGTTCAGTCGTTCCTTGAACACCTCCACGGCCCGTGGCTCCACCACCTCCCTGGGCAGCCCATCCCGAAGTGCGATCACCCCTCCTGCGAGGAAACTCCTCCCGATGTCCGACCCGAGCCTCCCCCGGCTCCCTCTTCTCGCCACCTCCCCTTTAGACACTTGCACCCATTGACGAGGCCGTGCCAGGCGCTCACCTTGAGCATGCAGGCGGCGCCGGGCGCGGGCACGGCGGTGCGGTGGATGACCATGTCCTGCCCGCCGCTGTGCACGTCGCTGAGCTGCTCCAGCACGGCGATGCTGCGGGCCGTGCTCACCGACACCCGGTGGTCCTCGGACCAGGCCAGCGGCTCCAGCCCGCTGGCGCCGTGCTGCAGCCGCACCGCCGGCTCTCGCCGCACCGCCGTGAGCCGGAACCCGGCGCTCGCTGCCGCCGCCGCCGCCGCCTCCTCCGCGGCCGCCTCGAGCCCCAGCGGCGGCTCCTCCCGCCCCGCCACTGCTGCCGCCGCCGCCGCCGCCGCCGCCATGTTACCGCCGCCTCACGGGCCGCGCGCACGCGCCGCCGCCGAAGCCCCCGGCGGGCCCGGCCGGAGCTGCCCCGCCGCCGCCTGCGCGCCCCGCGGGCCCGGGAGCGCGGGTTGCGGGGTGTGGAGAGCTCTCACCGAGCCCCCGCAGCGCCGCGGGGTGGGCGGAGAGCCGGGTGAGCTCCGGTCTCGGCGGGAGGCTCCGCACCCGCCGCCGCGCCGCCCTCACGGGCCGGGCGGGCGGGCGGGAGGCGGCCCCGGGGCCTTGCGGAGGAGCGGGCGGGACATGGCGGCGGGCGTGGGGATGCGCGGCCTCGGCAGGGTACGAGGGAAGGGAAGGGAAGGGAAGGGAAGGGAAGGGAAGGAGTGGAGTGTGGGGTCTACGGGACACGGGACCCTGCGGGACAGGGGACACAGGATACGGCGCACGGGACCCTGCAGGACACGCGACCCTCCGGTACCGTGACCGGGCGGGGATGCAGCGTCTGACAAGTTGTTAAATGGAGCTTTTGGCTTCTCCCCCGCCCGAGCCAGGGCTGATCCGGCTCCTCCGAGCCGCAGGAGCTGCGGGCAGACGGCGCTGCCCTGGCTCACCGCGTTCCCTGTGACGGGCTGGGGGCGATGCTCTCCCAGCCCTCTGCTTCGTCTGCACGGGCTTTAAAATGCTTTTGAGAGAGACTTTCGAATCATGTTCTGCCCAGTCCCTGGGGATGTTGAATGGGATCCTTTAGGGAGGAGCACTAGGTAGGGCTTCAGGTTGCTCATGGCATTTCGGCAGTGTCAGTGGTGGATCTGTCGGAGTAGGAGCTGTGGAGCTGCAGAAACCAGCTTTGATTTCTTTAGTCATGGACTAGGGGATTCCAAAAATAAGGCCGTGCTGTGGGCTGATGTTTGTGTGTTAACTCCCAGTGACTGCTGACCGGTTTGTTTCATTTTACAGCAATCTGGTGCTCTGAAAAGGAAGCTCCAGGCACCACCTGGAAACCCACCCGTGAAACGAAAACGTAAATTATCCATAAACACCTTCAGGAAGGGTGCCACAGAGGCTGACAGGAGGGAGGAGGGAAGGTCGTCACAAAAAACTGTTCCTAAGAAGCAGCTGACTGACAAACAGAATGAAAGCCAGAAGAACAAACCTTTCATCAAGACATCCAGCCTGTTTAAAAACAACCCAGACATCCCAGAAATTCACAGGTATTTTAGACAAATGAGAAGGAAAAAAAACCCTGCAATGCCTTGAAATTCAGTGTCTTGAATTCTTGCCCTTGCTTGGCAGAGCAGCTGCTTGGTCGATGCAGTTTCATTGCTGATGATGCAGAATGCTGGTGTATCATTCTTAACCCTGCTGTTTGTTTTGTTTTTGTTTCCCCTAACTCAGGAAAGAAGTGCAGCAGGTGCAAGAAAATGTCTTCACTACAGATTCCTTCAGCCAGCTGGACCTCCACCCACATCTGGTGAGGGGCAGGAGGGCTGCGTGCCTCAGAACCATGGGGATTTGGGTGGGGGCAGCTCAGGGAGCCTTTATTCATGGTGCTCTTGATACTCCACCTGATTTTGTCACTCAGGGTGCTGGTCCATGTCCTGACCTGTCCCCAGACACATTCCCAGCCCTCTTCACCGTTTGCAGCTGTTGTACCAAAAAGCCACAGAAAACCAGCAATGGTGGAATTCTGATTAACTAAGAAGCATTTTGAGGAGATGGCAACTTTGTGGACCAGTTATGCCGAGAATCAGTGTCAGTCTTCTGGGTTTTGTTCTCTCTTAGCAATACAAGAAGTAACAAAAGGAACAGTTTGACAATAAAACCTTTGTTTTTCTTCATTATCTCTCTAGATCTCCACAATAAACACTGTCCTAAACATATGCAGCATGACTAGGTAAGCAAATCAATATGAAAACCTTGCAGTTTACCCCTAAAAGCCAATCACCTGTGATTATTTCAGTATATTTAATGGGTTTGGGAAGACCACAGTACCACAGTCCTGTTTGCTATTGGTTTTATAGGGACTCCTGCCTTCTGGTTTGGTACTTGAATCATAAACCCATCTGGTTTGAATTTATCCCATCTGATGCCTGTCCAGTGGCTTTGCTTAGACATCACCTCAGCTGATGTAGCTGCATCTCTGCTGCAGAGATGAGCGTGGGGAATTTGGAGTAAAGAATTTTGAGACAGTCGCTGTGTGTTAAAATCCTGGAATTCCATCGTGTGTTGCATCTGCATTTCCTGCCCTGCTTTGTTTGTCTCCCAGTGTTCAGAAGCAAACGATTCCTGTGCTCCTGCAAGGCAGAGATGCCCTGGTGAGATCTCAGACTGGTTCAGGTCAGTGTTGAACTGTCACAGTCCTGCCTTTGGGTGTGTTAACTGCGTTTATTTAGGTAGATCTTAGTGGGATAGCACCACCTCTCTTTTCTAACTGACCCTTTATTGAATTGCCTGTTAATCTTCCATTCTGAAAACTTCCTACTTAACAGAAGCTTTTCCAGACTCTGCCTGCAGTTTAAGAGTGGTGGGACAAATGGGGCTTTGGTTTGCTGGAGTGTTGTAATTGCCAATTTTTTTTTTTTAATGGAAAGTTTTCTTATTTTCTCCCTTTCAAAAAGGTAAAACTCTTGCCTATGGGATTCCACTTGTGCAGTCTTTGCAGGGAATGGAATCCAAAATACAGGTAGGTCCAACAGCACTAAATAAATTTGCTTTGGATACTAAGATTAATAAAAATAAAATCCAGCTCCTGTAGTCATTGCTGTCTCTTTTTCATACAAGCAATCCACATTCCCCTTTACTTGTACATGTGACAGGTGGGATTTTCCAGTTCTGTTGAGGTGTGGATGGTACAAGATCCGTGTTAGCCGTTCCCCATTGCTCCATGCTGCAGGATAAATTAGAAACGGGCTAAATTATCAGGTGTGGAGAAGGTAGAGAGCAAAAGAAATGGTCTGGAAGCTGGGAGAACTGAAAAGAAAGGTTACTGCTGTGTGTTTAGGGAATCTTTGGCGTGGTGTGGGATTGGGTAATTGCTCCCAGTTTGGATCATACACCAGGAGATGCTGCTGCAGATCTTGTGCATTTCATGGGAAGAGATCATCCTGACTGAAGGGTTGGAGCATTTCCAGCCCATCCTGGATTGTCACTCCTACCTGCAGATTGTTGCTGTGCATCAAGCAGGAGGGCATCCCTGCAGCTCAGGAGCTCAGGAGTGAAACAACAACGTGTGTGTGTGCAAGAAAATGTTGGCTTTGACTGTGAGCAGCTTTCCCAGCAGGGAGAACAAGGCAGTGTAGGATTGAGACATGAAAAACTGCATTTTTTAAAAGCTGTGAGGCAGAAATACCCTAAAACGTCCTGCATGGAATTGCACTGAAGCCCCTCAGGGCTGGCTGAGAGCAGGGGGTGTGGAAGGGCTCTGCTCAGTGCTGCTTTCTCTCAGAGCCCTGCTCTTGTGTGTTCACAGCGCAGTGACGGCCCCTACGCGCTCGTGCTCGTCCCAACCAGGGAGGTAGGTGGCTTTTCCTTCCTCAGCCTGTCTCAACACTGATCTTTGGGATGTGGGTGTGGGTCCACCTGAGTTCCCCACGTCAGAAAACACCGTCAGTCCTTTTGCTCAGATCTTGGCTTCACAGAAAGTGTTGTCATTTTTGTTCAGTGCCAACCAGAGTAAGAAAGGAGTTTCTCAGTTCTCCTCCTGCAGGTGGAAATCTTTGTGGAGGCTGCAGAACCTCTCTGGCTCAGTGCAGGCCTCCTGCCTCCCTCCTACAGGGGGAATGAGTAAAACCAATGAATTCAGCTTTGCAAATTTATACAAGTGTTTCATTTTTAAAGCTGTTTATTCAAATCCATCAGTGAATGCTGAAGCTGAGGCCTCCAAGAGTTGGTTTCTCCACTGAACTCTTCTATTTAATTTATATTTGCAACTGCAAAGGCAGTGTCAGAAGAGGCTAGCAACCTTTTTAATTTTTGTTTGGTATGTCAAATGATAATAACTTCCATGTGGAGAATTGATTGCAGATATCTCATTTGGGGTGCAATATTTTATGCAGCCTGCAGTACAATGTCTCTGTTACCTGAAAGGAGAAGGCTCTGAAGCTATTAAAATTTTTACAGCAACAACTTACTGCCTCTTTGGGATGCCATGTGAATACTAAGCATGGAGGAAACTGTGTGTAAACTCCTTTAAAGGGCTGCCATTGAGAGTACTTAGGAAGATAATTTGTGATTACAATTGGCATTACTTTGTAATGGAAGCAATAACCTTTCTTGAGGAAAGAAATGCAGAAAGAACCAGTGGCACAACCACTCCATGGGTCAGGTGAGGAACAGTGAGGGCTGCCAGAAGAGAATTCACCTCTGTGTTTCCTTTTCATGGTGTTTTTTTCCTAGAATTTCTATAATTTTCCCTTTTATTCTTCCTCTGGAGCAAAATCTTCTGTGCCTGTGGCTTGTTTTCTTCCCAGGGCATTCACAGAAGCCAGCAGAAGTCTCTCTTGTCCTGAGAGCTGGCTGTGGAGCTGAGCCAGTAGAGAGGTTTTTGAGCAGGTCAAAATACAATAAAAGAGAGATTATTCAAGAGAAAAAATGAATAAGCAGCTTCTGAAAGAAAAACTAAGGATGCATTTAGAATTTTGAGATACATAACTAGATCAATTTACAGATTTTTGTGCCATAGGGATTTGTAATCCAGCTTTTTAGTCCAGAGAGACTTTGTCAGCGCTCATTTTCTTTTGTTGATTTCCATAGCTTGCACTCCAAAGTTTTGATACAATCCAGAAACTACTTAAGGTAAGAATTCAATGCTCTGTGTTCTTCTTATTCCTGTGAGGAGCCAAACAACTTCAGTTCCTGTGAATTCCGCTGGAGGTTTAGGGAAATCCAGGCACCTGGCAAGATGTAAGGTCCTTAAAGATAAATGTGTTTAAGTGTGTGATTTCCCTATGGCATGTTTTAAATTATTACATGAGCAATTAAGTGATTAATTATGGCACCCTCGTTGCACATGTGCTGATAAACAAGCACAGTTGATTTTTCACAGCCATTTGTTTGTAGAAATACCTTTCATTGTCTCGGGCTGAGTTATGAATGGAAACTCTGGTGGTGACAAGGACCGTTTTACTGAAACTAATACTGGACAGATGGGTTTCAGATGGGGAGCAGGACTTGGGGAACTGCTTTGCCAGCTGAATGACTGGAGAAATGAGAAGGCTTTTAAAATCATTAAATGATAGTGCTTTCCTTGTAATTGAGGCAGAGTATCTTACCATTGGGCTGGAAGGTGTTTAAATCATTTATTTATCTGATCCATATTTCCACCCCCTCTTCATTTTTCTTTGAAATAATAGGGTACTTCCTCATTATTTATAAGTCTTATAAATTTATAAGTCTTAGAAAGAGACTTACAAGTCTTTTTTTTCTGATGATCACATCACATGCACGCTGCTGTCAGCCCCATCCTCTCTCTTTTTGCCAAGAAACATCATTTTTTGATTAGGCTTTGTCTTGTTATTAAGAAGAATCATTGCTGGTCTTGGTTTTCTTTTCTGTAGCCATTTACCTGGATTGTGCCTGGAGTGCTAATGGGGGGAGAAAAGAGAAAATCAGAAAAAGCCAGGTAGGAAACTAGCTTCTAAAATTGTATTTTGGGTCCTTCTGCTCTACAGACTCTTTATCTGCTACTCTTCTTCAGAGTGTTTTTCTTGCTGGGAGGGAGGACGGTGAGCTTGGATCAAGCTGTGATCCCCTGGATCTTGCACAGGCACAGTGGCTGGGTCAGCAGGAAACATTCACTTCCCCCAGTTGAATCTATTTCTAAAATGTTGATGAGCCTTCTGAGAAGATGAGCTCTTGTGTCAGTATTTTTTTCCCCTCTTCTGACAAACACCTGTATTTGCTTACCACCAACTGTATTTGTTATGGGGGAAATTGCTTTCTGGAGAAGAGATTTCCTGGTGTTAAAAATTCCTTTCTTTCCCCTTTTCAAGAATTGAATTGTAAGCTGGTAATCCAAAATGGAATTTTCATTTCTCTCTATATAATCATACACAAAAAGAAGTTTACTCTTGACAGTAAAGCAAGTACTCAATTAGAAAAGAAAACCTAGCTGGGGTGTGTTAGTTTTTTTTTTTTTTTTTAATATTATTAATATTTCTTTCCACTCTGTCCTTAGCACTGAGTGTGCCTCTGTGTATCAGAGTATCAGTGATGATCAAGGATAAATTTTAGCTGGGCAAAACCAATCAGTTTTTATCAGTGAGAAGGTGCTGTCCTGATTTTACTGTGCCATTTTTTCCCTCTGTAGGTTCCAGTTCCTCACTCTGGGTCCTATTCCGTTCTAACCTGCATGGGGTTGTTTTTTCTTTCTTTTCTTTCTCGTAGCTGGCTTTTATTTTTTGGTTTTGAATCTGCACAGGTTACGGAAAGGGATAAATATCCTCATCTCCACTCCTGGCCGCCTGGTTGATCACATCAGGTCCACGGAATGTATTCATTTCCGTCGCACCCAGTGGCTGATTATTGATGAAGCAGACAGGTAAACTTCTAAGTGTTCAGACATGGAGGATTATTACAATACCCTCTGCATCATAATTCACTAAATAGCTTCTTAAATTATGAGAGGGTGTGATTTTAATCCATTCATGCTCAGGGGCCTCAGCCAAGCACCAGATGTCTGGGATTAGGACGAAATACCCGCTTTGGACAGATTGTTGGACAATTGTTCATTGCAAAGATGTCATGCAGTATTAAGACTTTCTCCTTCCTACAGCACCTTTAGCCATCTCTGCTGTTTCTGTAGGATCCTGGACCTGGGCTTTGAGAAGGATGTGGCTGTGATCCTCAATGCTTTAAATGCTGAGAGAGAGACACGTCAGAATGTGCTGCTGTCAGCCACCCTCACCGAAGGTGGGTTATGGACAGATGGGGGCTCTTGTAGCTGAATAATGCACAGGCAACTGCAGAGTACTTGGTTGAGTTACTCTGTTACAGCCCAGTCTGAAGCCCTTTGCAGGAGTGGAATCAATTTCCTATTAATTTCCTGGTAATTTTTGTTAATTTCTTAGGCTTACAGCACTTCCTTTATTACTGGAATTTCTGTCAGTGTATGTACTTCCATGGTCTCCACGGATGTCTCCCAAATTCCATAGCAAAGTCACCATGAACCTGAAAGTCCATTTATTTGCTTTACAAATGCAGAATTAGGGCAAAAAGGAATTGTAAGAGAGCTGTTGTATGCTTTGCTCTGTACCAGGAACTGAGCCAGGCCTCCTGACTTCTGCACTCTTGACAGAGGGAAGATCTGAGATTTTCCCACACACATTTAAAAGTAGCCTGCCAAATGCTGTCTGTCCATCAAGACATTCATGTACTGTAAAATAGCACAGTCAGCTGAAGTAGTGTCTTGTCAAGGTTCTGGTGGAGTCCATAGAGCTAAGCCTGGTAAGCTCTAAAAACTCTAAAAAGGCTGAGGTTTGTGAGTGGGTGCTGTCAGTGTCTGAGGGTGGCTCACTGGGTTCTTGCCCCTCCACTCCTTTTCACTGGAATTGTGTTAGTTGGTTTTTTTTTGAGAGTGCATCATCCCAGGCCAGACTGGGCCTCACGTGTCTCTCATTTCTGTGCTTTAGGAGTGACACGCCTGGCTGATATCAGCTTGAATGACCCCGTCAGCATTTCCATAGCAGATGAAATCCAGAAGGTGCCTAAACCAGCATCACAAACAGATCGGGAAGCCAGCAGTTCATCAAACTGCATGGAGCAGGAAAACTTTGCTGTTCCAGAGACACTCCAGCAGTATGTCATGGTGGTCCCCAGCAAACTGAGGCTTGTCACGTTAGCAGCTTTTATCCTGCAGAAATGCAAGGTGAGACTCTGTTTGCATTTATATTACTAAGTAGCCCTTTGCCCTTTCCAACTCCTTTATCTGTTCCTCTGTTGAGGATAGCATGGATTAGATCCAGGGCTTTGAAGTGCATCTTGAACCACAAGAGAGCTGAGGTGCTGTTGTGTCTTTCATGCTGGCAGAGAGATCCCTGTGCAGCGTGTAGTCATTCTTCTGTTGTGGGCTCTCTGTTTGGTGTCAGACTCTGTAATCCTTTCCCAGATAATTACATCTCCAGAAGTGTAAACCACCTGGATCTTTTCATGATCTGGGAATTGGGAGAGGCCTTTGGAAGTGGTCATGTGCAATTCTCTTGTTCTTGCAGTTTGAAAAGCGCCACAAGATGATCATCTTTTTCTCCAGCTGTGAACAAGTGGAATTCTACCACGAGCTCCTTGTAAAGGTCCTTGCAGGAGGGCCAGAGTCAGAACAACCTGGACATTCACCCCTCTCCTCTGTGAGCTTACATTTTCTGCGTCTGCACGGCAACATGGAACAGGAAGTAAGCACTCTCAAAATGTCAGGATCCACAGTTTTATTCCTTTTTCCCTGTGATTTATTATGTGGCTATTTTGGGGAGGAGGGCAGAAGAGAGGACAGAGAGTCATTTCACCTCTAGGGGCCTCAGTCTTCCATCTGCTAATGAGAATAAGGATATTGTCCCATTTCTGGAAAGTACCTTGGTAGCTGTATCTGAAAAACACACCTGAAGAAGCAAATGTGTTATTTCAGCAAGCAGAGCAGCCATTCTCTATTCCCAGTGGATGCACTAAACCATTTATGTCTCTGTGTTTCTCTCTCATGCAGTCAAGACAGACTTTTAATGCCAAAGGAAAACCTTATCCAAGCCCCTAAATATTACTACCTAATAAGTTGTCCCCATTAAATGAGGCTGGAGCAGTTTGGCTTTGGTTTTGAAGAGCAGTGTCTTGACAGATTGCTGTTTTCCCTGGGATGGAATAACAGCATTGTAATAGTGATTACTCCAAAATAGGTTTGGACCTATTGGAGAGGTTGGACCTTGCTACAGAGGGCTGGGAGGCCAGGAGGAGAGTGTCAGATGAACTGTCACTGCAGAGTTTCAGTAGCTGAGAGACCTCCCTTGGAAGTTCAGGCCCAGATCCTGCCCTTGGTCTGTGATGGAGAGAGCTGCCGCTCTACTCTGAGCTGCACAGCAGAGATGGTAAATGAATAGAGCTCTTCTGATGAAGCAAGAGGTGAAGAGCCATTGTTTTTCTCACTCATTCCCATCCTGTGGAGACCAGAAACATGTGCTTTGCTGTCCCTGCAGTCTGGCCTTTCCTCAACCTGCCTGCCTGAGCAAGTGAGCAGGCCTGGTCTGGCCCAACTCTACCCTGACCAGCTGTTAAGCCAACAGAACACCACTAAGTAGCTGGCACCAGGGGAAG